>NC_091157.1:52380878-52453378 GCF_040958095.1 Procambarus clarkii
ACTTGCAAACGTTCAATGGGAATGTGTTCTAAGTAATAAACATCATACACAAAGAATAGAAAAACAGACTTCTGAAGCCTATGAAGTCTGTCTGAAACATGTTCCTTTGAGGAAAGCCAGAAAGAGGTCCAACGTAGAAAGAAAACGCAGGCGACACTACAAAAAAACAACGGAAATGATTAAGCAGACAACTTTTCATACAAAGAAGGAATAATTTAAACAGGGAGATTGTAGAAATAAAACAGAGACTGAAGCATTCATATCAGATTGAAGAGAGGCAACTAGACAAAAAAGCAATTCAAGAAATAAAGGAAAACCCAAAATATTTCTTCATTTATGCTAAATCATAAGAAAATATCAATGCCAATATTGGACCTATTTGTATTAGTGAAGGTTCATACATTGAGGATGACAAATTTCTAATTTGTCATAACACTAATTTTACAATTAGTGAAATCCTAAAGAAGCTGTATGAGGATATGTTTAGCACTCAGATACACAGCATGAAAGTAAAAAATCCGGACAACTTCTTTATGCGTGATATCCAAACCCCTGTAAATATAACCAATATCAACACGAGCATGGAACATTTTGAAAGAGAATTTTACAATATGCCCATGCACTCAGCCCCGGGTCCAGACTCATGGAATTTAATATTTATAAAGAAATGCAAAGTGACATTAGCACAGGCACTCAGTATAGTGAGTAGGAAGAGATTGGACACGGGGGAAATACCAGATGCGCTTAAAGCAGCAGACATAGCCCCTCTACACAAGAGAGGGAGCAAAGCACTGGCAAAGTATTATAGACCAGTTGCACTAACGTCCCACATAATAAAAGTATTTGAGATATTGATCAGGAGTCAGGTCACTACTTTCATGGAAACAAATGATCTCTACAATCCAGGCGAACATGGATTTACAGCGGGAAGATCATGCCTCTCACAGCTACTTGACCATTACGACAAAATCACTGAGGCATTAGAAGAAAAAGGGAATGCAGATGTGGTATACAGTACACGGATTTCACAAACGCATTCGACAAATTTGACCATGGAGTGATAGCACACAAAATGAGGTCAATGGGAATAACTGATAAAATAGGACGCTGGATACTCAGTTTTCTGTCAAACAGAACACAAAGAGTAACAGTCAACCATATAAAATCGAGTCCAAGAACAGTTAAAAGCTCTGTACCTCAAGATACAGTCCTTGCACCATTGCTTTCCCTTATTCTCATATCAGATATAGACTCATATACAAGGCACAGCGTTGGATCATCCTTGGCAGATAACACAAAAATCAGCTTAAAAATTACCTCTGCTGAAGATATTGAAAAACTACAAGTAGATACAGTATTAATAAAGTTTACGACTGAGCAGCAGAAAATAACATGATGTTTAACAGCGACAAATTCCAGGTACTCAGATATGGTAAAAATGAGAACCTTAAACATAATACAGGGTACAAGACACAATCAAATTTGTCCATAGTAGGAAAGTAACATGTAAAGGACTTGGGAATAATAATGTCTGACGAACTAAAGTTTAGGGAGCATAACCAAGCAAATATTGTGGCAGCCAGAAAAATGAGAGGATGGATTACGAGAACTTTCAAATCCAGGGATCCCATCACAATGGTTGTACTCTTCAAGTCACTTGTGTTGTCCCGTCTTGAGTACTGCTCAGTACTCACTTTCCCCTTCAGAGCAGGTGAAGATTGCTGAAATAAAGGGAATACAGAGAACATATACAGCATGCATAGACTCGATAAAGCACCTAAATTATTGGGATCGCCTCAAAGCTCTCCAAATGTACTCACTAGAAAGGAGACAAGAGAGATAACAAATAATATACACATGGAAAATACTGGAGGCCCAGGTCCCAATAAATAAACAGTAAAATAACAACATACTGAAGTGAACAATATGGAAGAAAATGAAGAATATAACCAGTGAAGAGCAGGGGTGCCATAGACACAATCAGAGAGTACTGAATAAACATCAGAGGTCTGCGGTTTTCAACATACTCCTAGCGAGCATAAGAAATATTGCCGGAACAACCGTGGACTTCTTCAAGAGAAAACTAGATAGTTTTCTCAAAGGAGTGCCGGACCAACCGGGCTGTGGTGGGTATGTGCGCCTGCGGGCCACTCCAAGCAACAGCCTGGTGGACCCAACTCTCACAAGTCAAGCCTGGCCTACTGCCAGTCTTGCTGAGTAAAAAAACTCCCAGAACCCCATCAAGCAGGTATTGATTGCTCTTTAAATACTTAGTATAAGCAAAGATATTTAATGTCTGGTGAAGGATGGAGGGTAGGCAATCCAAGAGAGGAGGTGCATACTCTAGATGAAAGCAAACTAAGTAATACTTAATAAATATTCTAAATTGGAATTTTAGGTAATAATGTACAATCTTTGGATGACAAAACAACACATCAGAAAACGAAGATGCAATGATCTTTACGTCTGTCTGGGACAATTATCAAATTGTGTAATTAATATTTTTGTGAATCATTTGCTAATTATACTCTTAGCTAAATGGATAATATGTAGCATGAAAGAATGCTTCATACACTTTTCTGTCCTGAAAATTATGATAATTTGGGCTATCATAGAGTATGCAATATGATTAAAATATACACCAAATCAAGTCGACGATCCAAGCATCGGTTAGGTTAGGTTAGGTTTGGTTTGGTTAAGTTAAGTTAGGTTAGATTTGGTTAGGTTAGATTTGGTTAGGTTAGATTTGGTTAGGTTTGATTAGGTTAGGTTAGGTTAGGTCAGCCTAACATATCATATTTATTCATTACTAACGTATTGCCAGGAAGCTTTGTGAAGCTTGTGTAGCTTGTGGTAGCTTGTGGTAATTAGACAGACCCGTAATTGGGGGGAAAGGGGGGAGGGGGGAACCTCAATATAAGCCTAATTTGTAGCTTCCTGTTCTCCGACACAATGATTTATTTTACGTCAGGCTTTCAGCACAGCCGCATAAAAAAACCTGGTTATTTATTTATTAATATACGAGATGGTACACTGGGGGTTGAGAGAGAAAATAGGAATAATGATGATTTTACAATCTTGCCCGAAACGCTATGCGTACTAGTGGCTTTAGGTATTGTATGTACTACCTCTATCTATAAATCAAACAGAATGTTTTTACTGTAACTCTGCATCTATGTATATATTTTTCCTAAATAAATTATTATTATTATTGTAAAGCCACTAGCACGCATAGCGTTTCGGGCAAAGATCCCGTACCCAGAAGCTGGGTATCTTTGGTTGCCCTGTGACTACTCTTATGACATTCCCTAACTCTTATGACATTCCATAACAGTATTGTTAAACTAATAACAATGAACAGTAGTTCAATATTACCGGAATAATCCAACTCATGTGGCCATGTTTTTGTTGTGAAGCGCGGTCGTTCAGTTCGTATACATCATACCTTCTTACGAAGGTTAGAGTCTTAAAAATGTCTTACCATTGCTGAGAAATCATAAGATATAATTATTTACAATAATACACTGGTTGTTTTTGTTGATTTAGGGGCGATGACATGAGTAAACTGGTTATGTTGTGATGATTTAGGGGCAACGAACTGTGGTTATTAGACTATGTTTTGTACATAAGCAAAAAACAAGATGTAATTATTTTAATTATAACAATAATAACGACAAAAAGTTAATAATTAATGTACTTGTTAAGCAAAATTCGCAATATCTTAGTTTTCTTTAGGAAAAATAAAAGACATCTGGAAAAAGATCTGCATACTATGTCTTACATTTTATTCCATTATTTACACTAAAAGAACAATTAAACGTACACTACCGCCCGTGCCTGGTGCACGGGCACCGGGAGCATCCCAGACACTGCCTTAATCGACTGAGATTAAGGCAGTGTCATTTTCATTCCTTTAGAACAAGGAAATCTCATTCTTAAACTGTATAATATGAGCTGCGCAATAATTTTTTGCTGATCTTCAATAAAGAAATTCTGGAGGGCTTGTGCAAGGATTAGGATGAGTTAGCCTAGTTTTTACTGTATATCCGTTTCTGGTTACTCAAGGGTGACAGTGGCGGGCAACACGAGAATAAATATTTGTATAAATTCCAATTTAGATCAGATCTACTTGGGGATAGTTTACAAATGTTCGCCATGAAATTTACGTTTTCTCTAATAGCCGAAGAGCTTATTTGAGAAAACAGTATGGCATTGAATCAGCGTGGTAAAACAATTGTATTATTGACACGACGAGTATAATCGACGTAGTTTTCATATATGTTGCCGATCGAACACATCCTTATGTGACGTTTTATACTTATGTTCTTCTAGAACATTCTATTGCAAACACATTGGTACAAAAATGAAATACGTACATCGAAAACTAATGTCAGAACAGTGACAAGAATATACACTTTTAAATATGGCCGCTCGATCGCCGATACACTAATTTCATTTGGGGAAATTTATTTTTTCATACGCCGTTTCGCGACAATTATTTATAACTGATATAAATGTTGCAAAAGAAGTTTAGGATTAAGTAACATATTACACATTAAAAAAAATGAATACATTAATACCTAAACAGTTTGTAAATACAGTGATAAATTGTGCCAAACATTACACAATATTATTTACTAAGAAGCGTATGACAACTCAAAACGGCATGATTTCAACAGGATTTTTTATAGTTGTCAAAAAACTCTGATTTTAATTATCAAGTATTTGTCACAATGTATTTTATATAATTAAGAGGCAGTGGAACGACCAAATTGTTCTGTATTATAAATGCATAAAGCTAAATTTCTATATACATAGCAGTAAAATAATGACCACCTACATTTAAGGATAACTAAGAAATAGTAACTGGAAACTTTATTTGAACGAAAATTCAATACCAAATTTCTTAGATGTTTTTCTTAATATAAAGATCAACAGTAACGAATCTTATTCATTATGGACAAATTAACAAAAAAAAACATAATTTTCATTGAGGACCATGTATTAGAGCATACTTAGTCACTTATATATTAAAAGTATTGTGTTTTTTGAAACATTGGGGTTGTAAACAAACAGAACGGCCTACCCGAAAAGTCGTAACATAAGAAGTTGTACATGTTTGCTAATTTATTATTTGATAAATGATTATTACTAATTTACGACGACTATAAAGGTTTCCCATTAGTTAAATTACTGTAGTGTGACTAAATGCTACTACAAAACATATATAAATCCTGGGAAAGTCACAATGACCAGCGACATTAAAGCATAAAAGACTAAATAGTAACAGGAAACTGTCGGCGAACGAAAAATTCATTTCCAAATTTATTAGAGGTTTTCCTAAATATAAAGATCGATGGGCAGGAATTTTCTGGATTATGGCCTAATTAAGGCAAAAATATATGTATTTTTACTTGAAGAACATATATCAGAGCATAGTCAGTGAGTTATAGAATAATAAGAGTGTGGTATTTCATTGTATAACAAGAGATAGTCCATGGAAGCGAAAATAGACGTAGTTTAAGACAAAATAACGTCCAAAAACAGCCGTAGAGTCAAACGGCAACAGTTGACGTTCTTTTTAAGAGGACAGGTTGCGAGTTGAAGGTCACCACATTAACCCTTCCACTGCTCAGGGGTCCTGAGGACATTTACACCCCTGTGCACAAGAAAAAAAATAAAAAAATTTCTCATCTTCTAAACATGTTAATTTGTGTCCCCTGCGCACGGGAAAAATAAAAAAAAAATCGTAGGTGACATATTTTGGGCGCAATTGACCGAGGAAGTCTGGCAAAAAGTGGGCGTTGACAGAGCGGTCGTCAGAGTCGGTCAGCGTCACCCGCGCTGACAGGTGGGAGTTGCCACAAAGATATTATCACTTAATTATTTCTCTGTCTCTGATTTTTTCTTATTTTTTTACAGCAATATTATTCAATAGTATGTATTGTAATATTTTATATAATAAAAGTGGTGAATAATCGCTATACTCAAAAGTATGATGTGCATATTAGTGATTCAATTATGTTCATAAAACAATAAACAAATAGTTTTGCTGCTATTACACTCTATACACAGGTTATATATAAGTATCTGCATGTTTTGTTCACCATAACGAACCACTAAGTTGGTATTGAGAGTCGAAAAGCAACGAGGAGTTACCACCACACACCAGCCAGCCACTCGCTGCCACTCCGTCAACACACGCACTAAACTTTCTCCCCCAACAATACCATTTGTGGTGTTATTATACTATATACAGACGCTATATATAAGTATGTATATATTTTGTTCACCACAACTGTACAGCTAAGCTGATATAGTTAGTTCAGGCACTAAGAGTCGTCGCTATACACAGATGGCGGCTCCCTCACTCATTCAAGGTCACACTCACTAAACTTTCTCCCACAACAATACTGTTTGCAGTGTTATTACACTATATACACATATTATATATAAGTATCTACATGTTGTATGCACCGTAACTGTACACCTAAGCTTGTAGTGCGCCCAAAGAGCATAATGGTCACCCTCTAAACAGCTAGACAAATCGTGCAGACGACGTCACCTCCGTCACCCAACATAATGCTTTTGCTGTTATTACACTAATACACACATTATATATAAGTATCTACATTTGTGTTCACCATAGAGAACCACTGAGCTGGTATGGTGACTGCAAACAATAACAGGTGGCCACACAGTCAGTAAACGATGCTGTCTCCCTCCGTCTCTCAGCATCACTCCTCCCACAGCACTAATTATTACAACAATCCTGCTATTATCACAACCCTGGTTATTTATATCACAGTCAAGGGTCATCTGTAATATTGTCATCGCTACATAATAACAATTATATATTTATTTTGACATTTTTCGGCGATGCTGTGGTCACAAGCTGAACAGCAATGCTGTTCACTCATGCTGCATGCGCCAGCCTTGGTTGCTCAAACAGTACTGTGCCTCTCACACCTGAGAATATTGCCCACGATTTAAAAAAAAATGGCGTCTGTTTACAAGAGCCCAGAGGAAGCTAATGTGAACCCCGTGTAGCCGCTGGCCATTTGAATCGGACCTGGCACCCTTGGGCGTATATATACGCCATGCGCACGGTGGGGCATGTTACTCAGAGCATATATATACGCCATGCGCAGTTTAAGGGTTAAAGAATGCATGGAATAAAATTCTCAGTCCAGTACCTGGTTAGAATGAAGACAAAGATTACTATGATTTTGAGGGCTTTGATAATGCAATTTTTGAGATATTCAGAGATGCAGGTGAGGAAGATTTGCAACTTTCTGATGTAAATGCGTGGTTAGATAATGATGCTGATGATCCAGGTTATTGTGAATTAACTAATGATGAGATTATCTAGTCTGTTACTGGTAATAATGATGAAGATGTGGAAGAGGAAGATGATAGTATGTTACCTATTCCATATGCTGCATCATTGCAAAAGGTTAATGATCTGCTTGATTTGGTTGTTGTAACTGATAATGAAGAGCTGACAGATTATTACCGGCACCTAAAGGACATGAAAGATATTATAATGAAGCTCACAACAAAGAGACAAATTATGATTCAAAAGTTTTTGGTACGATTTCACAGTAGGCCTACAGGACCAGCACCCAGCACTAGCAAGAACACTGCCTACACCCCACCAGCAAGTAACACATGGACAAAGGAAGAACTGGATGACAAACGAGAGGGTCTCATAATGGTCACGAGAGAGATTATGGTAAGAGCTGACAAAGATAAATCCCGATAGTTGGTACTGGGGGACTTTAACTTTAAGGCAATAGACTGGGAGGCCTACGAAGCAAGAACAGAGGACATTTGGACAGGCAGATTTGTAAACCTCATCTTGGAGACATTCATGCATCAACACGTCAAGCAGGCCACAAGAATGAGGGAAGGGGATGTTCCGTCAGTACTGGATCTAGTATTCACCAGGAAAGAAGAGGAGGTATTTGACATCCAGTACCTTCCTCCCTTGGGAAAGAGTGATCATGTCCTCTTGGACATTAAATACGCCATGCGATATAATCTAGTTGGGAATGGGGACAGTGAAACAGTTGTTAAACTCGATTTCAAGAGAGGACGCTATGGGAAACTTAGAAAATTTTTTCTTGGGAATAATTGGACAGACTTGTTGCTAGGCAAGGAAGTAAATGAGATGTATGCCAAATTTTGCACAATATATGATGAAGGTTCACAAACATTCATACCAAAACAGACATGCAGACCTGGGAAACAGGCTTGGTTCGACAGAAATTGTGAGAGGGCCAGAGATCAAAAGACAAAAGCATGGAATCATTGTAGAAAGAGGCCAAACCCCCAAAATACCAGCGATACAAAGACGCAAGAAACAACTACACGTCAGTAAGGAAAAAGGCAGAGAGGAACTTTGAGAAAGGTATAGCAGACAAATGTAAATTAGATCCAGGCCTTTTCTATAAATTCATTAAAAGTAAGCTGCACGTAAAGGATAATATTCAGAGGTTAAAAATGGGGGACAGATACACAGAAAATGAAAAGGAAACGTGTGAAACATTAAACGAAAAGTTCCATAGTGTGTTTGTACAAAATGAGATCTTCAGAGAACCAGACACAATAAGAATTCCACAGAACAACATAGAGCGTATAGAGGTGTCTAGAGATAAAGTGGAAAATATGCTAAAGGAGCTAAGTAAGAATAAAGCAGTTGGCCCAGATGGAGTTTCACCATGGGTTCTGAGAGAATGTGCATCTGAGCTCAGCATTCCATTTCACCTGATTTTTCAGGCATCCCTGTGTACAGGAGTCGTAGCAGACGTGTGGAAAAAGGTTAACATAGTTCCAATCTACAGAAGTGGCAGCAGGGATGACCCCCTCAATTATAGACCTGTATTATTGACTAGTGCAATAGTTTAAGTATTGGAAAAACTAATAAAAACTAAATGGGTAGAACACCTGGAGAGAAATGATATAATATCAGACAGACAGTATGGATTTCAATCTGGAAGATCCTGTGTATCGAATTTACTCAGTTTCTATGATCAAGCCACAGAGATTTTACGGGAAAGAGATGGTTGGGTTGACTGCATCTATCTGAACCTAAAAAAGGCTTTCATCAGAGTTCCACATAAGAGGTTGTTCTGGAAACTGGAAAATATTGGAGGGGTGACAGGTAAGCTTCTAACATGGATGAAAAATTTCCTAACTGATAGAAAAATGAGGGCAGTAATCAGAGGCAATGTATCGGACTGGAGAAATGTTACAAGTTGAGTACCACAGGGTTCAGTTCTTGCACCAGTGATGTTTATTGTCTACATAAATGATCTACCAGTTGGTATACAAAATTATGTGAACATGTTTGCTGATCATGTTCTGATCATGATCTGATCATGTTTGCTGATCATCATCAGCAAACATGTTCAAATAATTTTGTATACCAACTGGTAGATCATTTATGTAGATAATAAACATCACAAAAATGACCAGCTAAGATAATAGGAAGGATAAGAAACTTAGATGATTGTCATGCCCTTCAAGATGACCTGGACAAAATAAGTATATGGAGCACCACTTGGCAAATGGAATTTAATGTTAATAAATGCCATGTTATGGAATGTGGAATATGAGACCATAGACCCCACGCAACCAATATATATTGTGTGAGAAATCTTTAAAGCATTCTGATAAAGAACGAGATCTAGGGGTGGTTCTAGATAGAAAACTATCACCTGAGGACCATATAAAGAACATTGTGCGAGGAGCCTATGCCATGCTTTCTAACTTCAGAATTGCTTTTAAATGCATGGATGGCGATATACTAAAGAAATTGTTCACGACTTTTGTTAGGCCAAAGCTAGAATATGCAGCGGTTGTGTGGTGCCCATATCTTAAGAAGCACATCAACAAACTGGAAAAGGTGCAAAGACATGCTACTAAGTGGCTCCCAGAACTGAAGGGCAAGAGCTATGAGGAGAGGTTAGAGGCATTAAATATGCCAAAACTAGAAGACAGAAGAAAAAGAGGTGATATGATTACTGCATACAAAATAGTAACCGGAATTGATAAAATCGATAGGGAAGATTTCCGGAGACCTGGAACTTCAAGAACAAGAGGTCATAGATTTAAACTAGCTAAACACAGATGCTGAAGAAATATAAGAAAATTCACTTTCGCAAACAGAGGGTAGACGGTTGGAACATGTTAGGTGAGAAGGTGGTGGAGGCCAAGACCGTCAGTAGTTTCAAAGCGTTATATGACAAAGAGTGTTGGGAAGACGGGACACCACGAGCGTAGCTCTCATCCTGTAACTACACTTAGGTAATTACCTGAGGATGCCCAGGCAACTGGACCAGCACCCAGCACTAGCAAGGACTCACCTTCCAAGGATGTCCAGGCAACTGGACCAGCACCCAGCACTAGCAAGGACTCACCTTCCAAGGATGTCCAGGCAACTGGACCAGCACCCAGCACTAGCAAGGACTCACCTTCCAAGGATGCCCAGGCAACTGGACCAGCACCCAGCACTAGCCATAACTTACCTGGGAGTACCAATTGAGCTGTACAGCACAGTTCTAATGACATTAAATGTACAAAGTGTAGTTTATATGATATAAGTGTACTGCAGTAGTGTGATTCTAGTGGTCTGTACTTTTTGTATAGACTGTAGTGTATAATGTACATTTGTTAGAAAAGTTACTGTTCTTTAAACAATTTATATTCATATCATATGTGTGGCACTCACAGGATATTGAGGCTAACAAAGTTTGCACTACACAACTTAAAGGTACCCTAGTGTTCCAGTGCAGACAAGAATATTCAAGATGGCCGCCTGCAAGAGGAAAAGCTAAACAGAGTTCGATTTTGGGGGATTCAATGAAGAAAGCATTGATATAAGCAGTCTACACAACACGTTGGCAAAATTAGATACTATAGTGAACTCTCATGTAGAAATAATCAGTAAATTGAAAGTGTAAAAAAAAAAAAAAAAGTAATGACTAGTTGTGTAGCAAAGTTTTATGTCTTGAGGGTTTAGTGAAAGACTTGTGCAAAGACAAGAATCAATTGGAAACAAATTGCAAAGCCATGGAAGAAGAAAATAAACCCTTAAAAATAGCTTTGGAAGAAGTTAAAGCAAATTTAAACATAAATGACTACAATAGGTTAGGTAAGGAAATTCAACAGGAGAAACAGCTTTTGTCAGCACAGATGGAGGAAGTTACACAGGGAATAGAACAGTGCAAGAAGGATATGCAACTCACCTATGCACAAGTGGCCAAGTAGAAGGAAAAAATAGAAGAAGCAGTAAAGGAAGCCAAACACTGCAGCAACCAAGATAAAACAAACATTAGGCTGGAAATGAGGAAGGAATTGGCATCTAACCCGAAGTTGATACAAAACAGTTGATCGGAGTAAGTCCCTGATAATTTTTGGTTGCAAAGAAAAGAAGATAACATCTAGGTCAGAAAGAGCTGTAGAAGAAGCGAAAGTAGTAGATAAAATTGTTGGCCTCGTGGAAGGTCTTACTACCATAGAGAATGTCTGCGACTACAGGAGAATAGGCAGATACGTAAAAGGGAAAGATCGACCTTTGAGAATCACCCTAAATGGTGCCAAACAGATGAAAGAAGTACTAAGGAATGCTAGAAAATTACAAAGTGATGAGGATGGGAAAGTGTGGTCGTTAAGACGAGATCTTTCAAGAGAAGACAGGGAGAAGCTGAAACTAAACCTCGCCGAGGCAAAACAGCTAAATGAGTGCAGAAATGAAGAAGAAATCAATTCTTTTTTCTACAAATTGATAGGGGTAGGCAGGCCTGTAAAATGGTACAAAAAGGCAAACCAACAAAATTGCTTGAGTAGTGATGAATAAGGAGAGGGGGAACATGTTCCTGAAAATAGTATACACCAATGTAGATGGAGTGAGATCGAAGATACTGGAGTTAAGTGATGTAATACAGCTTCAGACACCAGACACTGTTGCACTCACGGAGACAAAACTTGAAGATGTTATTTTAAATGAGGTCATATTCCCAAGGGGCTACTCAATTTGGAGACGGGACAAAAAATAGTTGCATACTATTAAATTATACTATTAGGAAAGGCGGTGGAGTTGCTGTGCTGGTGAAAGTACACCTAAAGGTGAACAAAATAATGATTGCCAATCCACGAGAAGTTGGCGTAATAGCACTAGAGATCTGCCATGAGGATGATAAACTAATGATCATAAATGCATATAGTCCACCGCCAAGCAACACATGGACAAAGGAGGAGCTAGATAGTAAACGAGAAGGTCTTATAACAATAATGAGAGAGATTATAGTAAGAGCGGATAAAGATAGATCACGACTGTTGATAGTCAGTGACTTCAACTTAAAATCCATAGACTGGGAAACATACAAAGCTAGAACAGAGGATTTTTCGACCTGTAGATTTGTAGACCTCATCCTGGAAACATTCTTGTATCAACATGTTAAATAAGCTACGAGGATGAGGGAAGGGGACGTTCCCTCCATGCTAGATTTGATATTTACCAGGAAGGAGGAAGAGATATTTGACATTCAGTACCTTCCTCCCTTGGGTAAAAGTGACCATGTCTTTTTGGGAATAAAGTATGCAATGCATTATAATCAGGAAGAAAATAAGGAGGATGAAGCAGTTGAAAAAGCTGACTTCAGGAGAGGACACTATGACGACCTTAGACATGTTTTTAGTGAGTAGAATTGGACAGACTTGTTGCTAGGCAAGGAAGTAAATGAGATATATGTCAAGTTTTGTGAAATATATGAAAAAGGCACAAAAAAATTTATACCAAAGCAGAGATACAGAACTAGGAAACAGGATTAGTTTGACAGAAATTGCGAGAGGGCCAGAAACCAAAAGACACAAAAATGGAATCAATATAGGAAGAGGCCAAACCCCCAAACATACCAGCGATACAAAGATGCGTGAAACAACTACACGTTAGTGAGGAGAGAGGCAGAAAAAAAATTTGAAAAAGGGATTGTGGACAAATGTAAAACAGAACCAGGTCTATTCTATAAATTCATAGACAACAAATTGCAGGTAAAGTATAATATTCAGAGGTTGAAAATGGGAAACAG
This sequence comes from Procambarus clarkii, assembly GCF_040958095.1. Taxonomy (NCBI): domain Eukaryota; kingdom Metazoa; phylum Arthropoda; class Malacostraca; order Decapoda; family Cambaridae; genus Procambarus; species Procambarus clarkii. Next base: position 52,393,973 of record NC_091157.1, read on the forward strand.
ATTTACGGAAAATTAAAAAGAAATGTGTGAAACATTAAACGAAAAGTTCCAAAGTGTGTTTGTACAAAATGAAATCTTCAGGGAACCAGACACAATAAAAATTCCAAAGAACAACATAGAGCACATAGAGGTGTCTAGAAACGAAGTGGAAAAAATGCTCAATGAGCTAAGTAAGAACAAAGCAGTTGGTCCAGATAGAGTTTCACCATGGGTTCTGAGAGAATGTGCACCTGAGCTCAGCATTCCACTTCAACTGATTTTTCAGGCATCCCTGTGTAAAGAAGTTGTAGCTGATGTGTGGAAAAAGGCTAACCTCATTCCAATCTACAAAAGTGGCAGCAGGGAAAAAAACCCTCAATTATAGACCTGTGTCATTGATAATTGTAATTGTCAAAATATTGGAAAAATAATTAAAACTAAATGGGTAGAACACCTGGACAAAAACAATATAGTATCAGACAGACAGTATGGTTTTCATTCTGGAAGATCCTGTGTAATGAATTTACTCAGTTTCTATGATCGAGCCACAGAGATTTTATGGGAAAGAGATGGTTGGGTTGACTGCATCTATCTGGACCTAAAAAAGGCTTTTGACAGAGTTCCACATATCCACATAAGAGGTTGTTCTGGAAACTGGAACATATTGGAGGGGTGACAGGTAATCTTCTAACATGGGTGAGAAATTTCCTAACTGATAGAAAAATGAGGGCCGTAATCAGAGGCAATGTATTGGATTGGAGAAATGTCGCAAGTGGAGTACCATAGGGTTCAGTTCTTGCATCGGTAATGTTCATTGTCTACATAAACGATCTACTGCATGGAATACAGAATTATATGAACATGTTTGCTGATGATGCTAAGATAATAGGAAGGATAAGAAACCTAAATGATTGTCATGCCCTTCAAGAAGACCGGGACAAAATAAGTATATGGAGCACCACTTGGCAAATGGAATTTAATGTGAATAAATGGGTCGACCGAGCGCGTGGTTCCCAGTCACGCGGCCGACCTGCCTCAGTTTACTACAGCTGCCCACTTAGTGATGATCGTGCCTATACGAAATTTCGCTTTTGTGGTGATTTTTTTTTGCATTTTGAACTTAAAATTAATTATTATATATCACGCCATGAGTCCCAGGAAAGTCAGTGGTAAGGCTCAACATATGAGATCCCATGTAATGATGACCATAGAGCAGAAACAAGAGATCATTTGTAAATATGAAGATGGTGTATGGGTTGTTGGACTTGCTAGGTAGTACAACAAATTTCAGTCAACGATATCCACCATACTGGCTAAGAAAAAGGACATTATGGGTGCTAAAGTGATACATCATTACAGGCAAATGTTAAAACGAAGGGAAAAACAAATGTTTCTTGATAAATTTGTAGTGAGACAAACAAGCACTGAACCACAACCAGGTCCGAGTGGTATTCAGGCAAAACATAGGAGAGAGAGTACCCAAAAGAAAACATCACTGCCTGATGTGATAATAGAAGGGGACTCCCCTTCCAAACAGTAACAACTCTCCTCCTCCCCCTCTCATCACCATCCTCCATATGCCATCAAGAGCCCTCCATAAAGGCAAGATAAACTTAGGTACTGTATTGTAGTTAGAAAAAAAAACATTGTATTCAGTATAAAATGTATTTACCTGGTTGATACCTGGTTGATGGGGTTCTGGGAGTTCTACTCCCCAAGCCCGGCTCGAGGCCAGGCTCGACTTGTGAGAGTTTGGTCCACCAGTATTTGTATGTTAATATTTTGGAGGGTGGGGAAAGGATTAATTCAAATCCCTTTATTTCTTATGGGAAAAATTGCTTCGACTTACGATATTTCGACTTACAATCCGTCTCTGGGAATGGATTAGCATCGTAAGTCGAGGCCCCATTGTACATGGATGGTGAAATACTAAAGAAATTGTTCACGACTTTTGTAAGACCAAAGCTGGAATATGAGGCAGTTGTATGGTGCCCATATCTTAAGAAGCACATCAACAAACTGGAAAAGTTGCAAAGACATGCCACTAAGTGGCTCCCAGAACTAAAGGACAAGAGCTATGAGGAGAGGTTAGAGGCATTAAATATGCAAAAACTAGATGATAGAAGAAAAAGAGGTGATATGATCACTAAGTACTAAATAGTAACAGGAATCGATAAAATTGATAGGGAAGAATTCCTGAGACCCGGAACTTCAAGAACAAGAGGTCATTGATTTAAACTAACGAAACAAAGCTGCCGGAGAAATATAAGAAAATTCACTTTTGTAAACAGAGTGGTATACAGTTGGAGTAAATTAGGTGAGGTGGTGGAGGCCAAAACCGTCAGTAATTTCAAACCGTTATATGACAACGAGTGCTGGGAAGATGGGACACCACGAGCATAGCTTTCATCTGGTAATTACAACTCAACTAGTAAGGTATGTACAGTACTGCAATGTGCCATATCAATTTATATCATTGCAATACAAATTCTTCGTTATTTAAATTTTTCATAAGGCAAATGTGCACTGGCATATGCATTAATGTGATTGTATTTTTTTTAGGGGGAAAGGGGGTTGCTGGGGCCGAACTGATGGAACGAATTCCACACTGGAATTAATCGGCTATGCCCCATATAGTTCATTCAAGCGAGGACACACTGTATTACTCATTTAATTTCTACATTTACTGTCTACATTTAATGTCATCTAATTTCATGCATTTCTTTGATAAAGTGTTTACTCATGTCCTTTATGATCTTGGTTATTTGTAAGTGTTGGCCCCATTAAGCTTAAATTATAGTATATTACTCTATGTTCTGATTTGTTCAAAGAAAATGTTATGAGGAGCAGTTCACTTGCTTTTCTAAATTACACCTTGTATTTCCATTCTGTAATTAATGTAAATAAACTACTGTACTGTTGCTAGAACTACTGACTCCATAATGTAATAGTCTATGCTTGTCATCTTTAAGTATCACCTTCTTTGTATTCATTTTTTATTTTCCTTGAACATTCTCATTTTGTTAGCTTACTTCTCTAATAATATTAAGTGTCACAACATTAATTAAAAAAAATTTATATTATTATTAATTTTGCCCGAAATGCTTTGCATAATAGTGGCTTTATTAGTATATGTAACTCCTGTCTCTTCATTGAACAATACTCTTATGTTCTTTGTACACACAATCTTTGAATAAATAATATTATTATTATTATTATTATTTTACACACAGAAAATCACACTAAAGTGATATACATCAATGAGAAAATTCCCTCGGGCTGTGAGATGATGCAAACCTGCAATGTTTGCATCACCTCACAGCCTCAGTGGATTGTTCATTGATGTATATCACCTTAGTGTGATTTTCTGTGTATCTGAAGTTGTGCATATAGTGTTGAACTCCAGTACTTTATCCTTCACCCAAGTGCTTGGGGACTTACATAAAACTTGGACTGGCTTCAAGTCTTCCTGTGATATAAGGATATCACAGACTTCCTGTGACATCAGTAGAAATCTGATTGTAAGACTTTTAGGAAGTCAGTGGTGGTACTGTGGTAGAGTATGCGGCTGGCAATGCCTTGATCGTGGGTTTGCGACACCACACAGTCCCAGGGGATTTTCTCATAATTATTATTATTATTATATATAAATTATTATTATATATTATTATATTTTATTATTATAAATTATAAAAATTATCATATTCGATAGGCAATGTCCACACCCCAACAATGCCATAGGCCTATTTCCACGCCCCAACAATTGCATGCTGGAGGTGTAAGACAATGGTGGAGCAGAAAGTACTCCAGTACTTACGGAGGATGATGAGAGTGCGAGGAACAAGGTGGTCAGGTGGAGCCAGTGACTCCTTCCTTCAACAGTTTTGTCTCTCCCTCGTGGTATATCCTCAATGTCTTCAGTGGTGTGGCCTCACCACACACTTACACTGCCATAAGTGTCCTGAGAGTACTGTGGGAGGGACAATTTGGCGGGTATTGTGGACACAGGTCTTTAAGACAGGCGAACTTAACGAGTCGTGTTGTTGTTGTTGTTGAGTTAGGGGCGACGACGATCGTGGGATCGGATGCGCCCCGGCGTACCCGTGAAGGGTGAATCGCAAAGCCAGGAAAGGCGAAATGCTAAGCCAAAACGCGAAACGAGTGACGCCAAGCACTAGAAACTAATATGCCACACGGCAAAGCTACGCACAAAGGGAGAGGCAGAAGCACATAACAGAACAGGGCAAACAAACAGCCAGAAGGGCACACAGCATGTCATAGAGCAAATACACAAGAAATCAGAGCACATACTTGCCCGGGAACTTGGCCCGCGGGAATCTTACATTGAACGCCTCCCAGAGCACCCATTGCCAAGGGTCTCGTCCATCCACCGGGGACGCCATAACATCCGGAACCGGGGCAACAAACACCTGCAAACTGGGGACCCAGATGGTAGAACTCATGAGGCGAGAAGTCGCCACTCGCCCCCACAGGAAGGGAACTTGCCCCCCACGAAAGCACTCCGGTCCGTCAGACAGCAGTAACTCGGCAATCTTCGACCAGTGACCCGGTGGCATCACAGACGCCGGCAACACGTCCCCCAGGGCCCCAACGCGCACCCGCACCACAGGGGTACCCGCGGCCCCGGGCACACCACCAGACGACAGCAGGGAACCCGGACGGCGCGCATCCTTCCGTAACGTCACCACCAGGCCACGCCCAGCACCAGAGTCCACACCATCCCTGGCAGCGGAAGCCACCACCCCCCACTGCGGAGAGTCCCCCGGCGGAGAAAGAACCGAAGGCACGTCCGAGACACAGGCACCAGCACCAGCAGGCACATGGACCTCCGCCACCACGAACCGCGGAGACATCGACGCATCCGTATCCACACTGTCAACATCCGAAGCCCTACAGTCACTGAAGTCACCAACGTCGGCCCAGGAAGAAGACGAACGCCGGGAACGTTTGGGCACCGGCCGGATATCGTCCGAGCCGGTAAGTGACCCAGAAACACGGGTACCACGAGCCGAAGGAACCGACGCCAGGACGGCAGCAGCCTCTACCACAGGAGGAACCGGGCCACACACAGCAGGAGGCTCCGCAGTCACCCCAGCACCAAGCACATCCGGGACCCGAGTCACGGACACAGGGCCAGGCGCAGCATCAGAAGACGAGGGAGAAGACAGCGACGTCACACAGGGAGCTCCAGGAAGGCCCATGGGAGCAGTTGGAACAGCAACAGTATCAGGCAGACCAACCGACGGTACCTCAAGAACCGGAGGAGGGACGACAAGAACCGGAGGAACGGCAGGCGCCGCCGGGGAAGCTGCAGCAGCAGACGGGACGCGCACCACCTCATCAACATCACCGGAGACAGCCTCCAGAGGGAGCGGCGGGAAATCCTCGTCGCGGAACAAGTTGACAGGAGCAGCAGGGGCCTCAGAGCATCCGGCAGCCTGATGCCCCAACAGGCCACACCGGAAACAGGTACGAGGCTGCCGGGCATAATACACCCGGACGTAGTACCCCATAAGCCGGACAGAAGAAGGTATATCCGACCGCAGGCGCATCCCCAACGTGCGAATGTTTGTACGCCTCCCAGCATACCGCCCCGAGGAGAGCGTGTTCACCCGCACGCTGACAACAGTACCAAAACCCCCGAAGTAACGCCGGAGGAGGTCATCAGGGAATTCCAGGGGCGCACCATGGATACTGACATAAGTCAGGGCACCACTGCGGTCCGAAATCGCCACAGAGCCGGCATCGTCTGGCAACGGCAACGTACGCCCCTCGTACCGACGGAGGAAGTCCCGGTACTCGTCCTCCCCCACGAGCTTAATAACAACCCGATGGGCCGAAACTAGCTCCACACCATAAACAGCTTCCACCGGAACACGAAGCATGTCACACATCACCATCTCGATGGTCGGATAACCAGCCTTACAAGTAAACTCCAGGCCCACGGAGTTCACACGCTGAACAGGAGGAAGATGGCCCCCCATGTCAGAACTGCCACGTCAACGCAGCAGGCAACAAAACTGGTAGGGCAATGACGCCCACACCACCTGGCGACCAAAACAGCAAACAACTCCAACAGCCACGGAGGGTCGAGAAACGTCCTCACTCCACGGCTGCCAACAGTCGACCCTTAACGAGTCGTGGAGACGTCTATAGCAATCTTTGTTGTGATGACGTCACTCGCTCGCTTACCGGCCACGGTGCTCTTCCCATTTTCTTTGGTTACTGATCTTTGCCGACGTTAAGTGTACTTCATATTACCCGAGAGCCACTAATACTAGTGACCTCGACGAGGACAGGAAGCTGGCGGCTTGTCAAAGGTTCCATCCATTTGCCCAGATAATCTTTTCTATCTGTATTTTAAAACCCAATAGCGATTTGGCATTTACCTTACCTACTCTTCGGCGAGTAGGCGGTTCCACGTGTTTACAACATACAGGTGAAAAAGCCTCTCCTGTTTTTTGTCCTACATTGTGGGTTGTTGAGCTCGAACCCGAGAATCTGACCTTTTGAAGAAAGTGTCCAGATCGACATCGTAAAAATTGTTTAGTATTTGAAAGGTTTCAATGAGCTCTGCTCTGTTCAAGTTCAAGTTCAAGTATGTTTATTGAGATAAGCAATAAATACATCTCAAAGGGATTGAGTAGCCACCACCTCCGGACACCGTCTCCAGTAGCACAGAGCATCACCTTCACTCACCAGACCACTCCACAAGTGATCATTTGAATTTCATCATGGAATTCCAATTGACTTATAATCGATCCAGCAATGCTGCTCAGTGTAGGAAAAGACCATCGATAATGGATACTAGTTCCGAAAGTGACGGCGAGTGGCATTACGTGAATAAGGCTAACAGGACAAGCCACTCCATGACGACCCATCGCCCATTAATCTCTCCAGCTTCTCCAGCTCTCCCAGCGCCTCAGACTAGATCTACGCTTCCAGTCTTCAAAGTGCAGCACACGGAAGGTAAGTCTTCCTACGCTACTGTAGTGGACCTGGAAAAAGAGTACCCCCAGCTCAAGGTCAGAGCAAAACCTAATCTCAAAGGAGAATACATTCTGAGGCCTAAAGACGAGTCGGTCGCTACGATTCTAAAAAATTACGCAAAATGTGAGGAACTGAAACCAGAGGATAAAATAAGTAAAATCATTGTCCTCCACTATCCCTTGCATATGGCCCTTGACAATCTCGAAAAGCTGAACTATGTGGTGTCAGCAGAGAGATGCCAAGTACGAACCACAAAACAAGAAACTCGACAAGTCCTTCTCACAGTAAGAGGACGGATCCCGGAGAAACTTGACCTTGGAATCTGGGGGGTGTTCCAACACAGGCCTTACACCCCAGAACCCCTAAGATGCTTTAGATGTCAGAGATTTGGGCATCACAAAGATGGCTGCCAACGCCCAGTGAGGTGCGGAGTCTGCAGCCAGCCCCATGATACAAAAACATGTATTGATAAATTCAAGGCAAACCACCCTGTTCAGGCAAAATGCCCAAATTGTTCCAAGGCACATCATGCCTGGAACTTGAAATGCCCTGAAAGGCTCAAAAGGCTTCAAACGAACCCCACCACGCCTACAGCGGAGCCGAAACCCCCACCAAAACGAATACCAGCTCCCATGCCCACTAAAACCGCGTGGGGTCTACCCATTCAGGAAGAGGGGGCACACGGCCCTTCACCATCGGCCATGGTGAAGGGTGAAAAGACAGTACAGGACAAAAAGAAAGATGGAGGACACAAGAATCATGTTCAAAGCAGTCGGCCTCCCATTTCATCCAGCAAGCACACTGGGGCCAATAGGAGTAGCAATTCCAGTGCCAAAGTTACCACCGAGAAGGGTCTAAAAGCCACTAGGCCCTCAACCTGCACAACATTAAAGAGTGCTCCCACTGAACTGGACGCTCTCTGGCCAATGCTCAAAACTTTGGTTACTGAGTTGATCGAAAGTCTGCTGTCTTCACATTTATTTATTTATTTATTTATTTATTTATGCATATACAAGAATGTACATAAGGAATGTGAGGATACAATTATGGTAATTACAGTCTTGTAAAGCCACTAGCACGCGCAGCGTTTCGGGCAGGTCCTTAATCTAAGAAAATTTTAAGGAGGTAAATACTTGCAAAATTTATAGACAAAAAAATGATAACAGATTACATGGAATGAAAAAAAAAAAGATGAGAGAAAATTATAGGTACAGTATATTAAAGCACATAGGTAGCTATGATTGATTGCAATGACAGCTTAAAATGGTAGTTGACAACAAATTGGTAGGCACAATACAGCAGAAACAATATAAGATTGATTGCAATGACAGCTTGAATGGTAGTTGACAAAAATTGGTAGTCACAATACAGCATATGGCTAGCACATAAAAGAAGACAGCAATGAACACAATGATAAGGTTGTTTGATATTACATAAAAATTAGGAGATTGGGTACCACTAGGTACAGAGCAAATTTAAAGCTCAGTGTAGGAAACTAAATAGATGAAGTTAGGTACTTTTTGGTTTTGCTTTTAAATAAGGCAAAAGTTTTACAGTTTTTCAATTCACTAGGGAGTGAGTTCCATAGACTAGGTCCCTTAATTTGCATAGAGTGTTTACACAGATTAAGTTTGACCCTGGGGATATCAAAGAGATATTTATTTCTGGTGTGGTGATAATGGGTCCTATTACATCTGTCCAGGGAGAGTTTCAGAGCATGGTTTGCATTTAAGAACAGGGTTTTGTAAATGTAGTTGACACAAGAGAATGTGTGGAGGGAGTTAATATTTAGCAAGTTTAGAGATTTAAACAAGGGAGCTGAGTGTTGTCTGAAAGCAGAGTTAGTTATTATTCTGATAGCAGATTTTTGCTGTGTGATGATGGGCTTAAGGTGGTTTGCAGTGGTAGACCCCCATGCACAGATACCATAATTAAGATAGGGGTAGATTAGTGCATAATATAGTGAGAGGAGAGCAGAGTTAGGAACATAATATCTGATTTTGGAGAGTATACCAACTGTCTTAGAGACTTTCTTAGTTATGTGTTGAATGTGGGTGCTGAAGTTGAGTCTCTTGTCTAGGAATAGGCCAAGAAACTTGCCATCATTTTTATTACTGATGTTAATGTTGTCTATCTGTAGCTGAATTGCATTTGATGATTTGCTTCCAAATAAGATGTAGTAAGTCTTTTCGATGTTTAATGTTAGTTTGTTCGTTGACATCCATAAGTGGACTTTTTTTAATTCATTATTCACAACATTATTTAGTGTATGTGGGTTGAGGTTTGAGTAGATAAGGGTAGTATCGTCAGCAAACAATATAGGTTTGAGAATATTAGAGACATTAGGCAGATCGTTTATATATATAAGAAATAGAAGAGGTCCTAAGATGCTGCCCTGTGGCACTCCAACGGTAATTGGTAGAGTGGAAGAAGTTGTATCATTGATGGTTACATATTGGTGTCTGTCACTAAGATAGGATCGGATGTAGTCAAGGGCAAGGCCTCGGATTCCATAATGCTGGAGTTTAAATAAGAGGTAGTTGTGATTAACAGTATCAAAGGCTTTTCTTAGGTCAATGAAGAGTCCAATCGGAAACTCATTTTTGTCAAGGGCTGAGTAGATAATGTCAAGGAGACTAATGATTGCATCATTGGTACTCTTTTGGGACCGGAAGCCAAACTGGCAGGGGCTGAGTATGTCGAATTTTACGAGGTAGGAATAGAGCTGTTTGTAAATAATTTTTTCAAATATTTTTGATAGAATGGGTAGATTTGATATTGGTCTATAATTGTTTATGTCCGCCGGATTGCCTCCTTTATGGACTGGCGTTACTCTTGCTTTTTTGAGGATATCAGGGAAGGTGTGACACTCTATAGATTTGTTGAACAGTAGTGCTATGGGTGGGGCAAGGGCATGGGAGGCTCTCTTGTACACAATGGACGGAATTTCACTGGTGTTCCCTGCCTTGGTTTTTAGAGAGTGTATGATGGACACAACATCTGCCGGGCTGAATGGTGAAAGGAGAAGAGAGTTTGGATAGCTGCCTGAGAGATATGTGTTAATATGTGTCTGAGTCTGTGGGATTTTACTGGCAAGATTAGCACCAACCGATGAAAAGAAATGGAATTCACATGGAAAAGAAAACACATGGAATCAAGCAAACCACATGCAGAGACTCGGAAGACAATTGAGCACAAGCTCAAAAAATTCGAAGATGTAATATCCACACCGTCAAGACAGCAGGGCAGGAGACACCCCCATAAAAAGCAGATAGAGTCCAGCTCGTCGGAAAGCGACATTGATGAGTCAATTTCAGGTCCACTAAGAACCTATACACCAATTGCAACTTCCATGGCGTGTTCATCAGACTCCATGGATACCACGGAATTATCAGCAAATTCCAAGAACCTAGAATTCTAAAGATCCTGCAATGGAATGCGCAAGGACTGCGCACTAAATTGCAACACTTGCAATACATAGTAGCAACCAAGGGCATAGACATCCTGATACTACAGGAGAGCTTGCTTCGAGCCGGATTAGAACCTAAAATCTCAGGCTATCGAGGCTTCTTCCTTCCATGGATCAATGGGCAATCCAGGGGATGTGCAATCTATGTAAAATGTGACCTGATCTCCAAATCCATAACCAGCCCACCCAATTGTGGAGCAGGGACAGAGGTAATGGGAGTCACCATTGAGCTAAGACACGACAAACTTGAAGTGTTAAATGTGTACAGGTCTCCACAAGCCGAAATGGATCTCTCTGTGTTATTTGGACACGCGACAACAACAAACAATCATTTGTGGAGATTTTAATGCCCATCATCGATTGGCACTGGGCTCGAACAGAACAAATGAAGCCGGCATACACATTACACATCTACTGGACCAGCTTCCAGAAATACAAATCCTAAACAAGAATGAACCTACCCACATCTAAGGAGGCAGATTAGACCTAACCTTCGTTTCAGCCTCCCTAAGAGATGCAACAACATGGTCAGTTGAGCCCACACTGACAAGCGACCACTATGGGGTCCAAATTGATCTTCAGTTAGACCTACCCACCCCACCTCCGCCTCCATCTGAAGCCTGGAACTTTGCTTTAGCAAACTGGGACCGATTTCAAAACCTCATTTCAGAGTGGCAAAGAAACTATGATCTTCCCAAAGACATTAATCAGGCAGAACAAGAATTTGTCAAAGCGATTCAAAGTGCAGCCAACCACTCAATCCCACTGAAAAAACAGTCCACCGGACACCATAAAGATCATTGGTACTATTGCGAACGTGTCAAAGAACTCAACCATAGACTCAATAGAACAAGAAAGCTATACAAAAAGCAGCCAAGTGACCGCAACTGGATCTTACTTTGTGAGGTCAAGGAACATGTACATCGAGAGACTAGACAAATAAAAGAACAAAAGTGGCTGGAATGGTGTTCACACCTGAATGAACACACCTCTCTCAGAGAGATGTGGCAGCAAATTCACCGAGCCAAAGGGAATAAAACACCTAAAGCTCCACACCCCAAGGATCCTCAACAGGAAGCCGAAGTACTGGCAACCAGGTTTGCAGAGAGAGCAGCCAGCAATCAACTTCCACCAGATGTATTAGCAGTACAGACCGAACTAGAGGAAGATAGGTGGCACAGAATCCTTACAGCATGTGAAGAAGTCTCTGACACTAATGCCCCCTTCACACTGGATGAGCTCAATCGGGCTAAGAAAAACTCCAAGGATACATCCCCTGGAGCCGACAAAATAACCTATAAAATGATTAGAAACCTCGGCCCAGAGGGAGACGCTGCATACCTAAGGTTAATTAATTCAGCCTGGACTTCTCAAACTAGACCTTCTGCTTGGAATAGAGCAGACATAGTGCCGATCCCAAAACCCAAAGATCCAGCTAATCCCAGGCCCATCTCTCTCCAAAGCTGTGCAGCCAAGACGGCTGACAGAATGGCACTCAACAGACTGGAGTGGAAAATGCCTAAACTGCACCATGATATGTATGCCTATAGAAGAGGGGTTGGCACAGTGGAATGTATTACAACTCTGTTAGCCCACTTGAATGACAGACCAGGAATGCTGATATTCCTGGACCTCGAAAAAGCCTTTGAACTGGCTAGCGCCCCAGCTATTCTCTGCTGCCTCATTGACAAAGAGGTCAGAGGCAACCTGCTCTCCTGGACCAAAAACTGTCTCATAAACAGAGAAGCAAGAGTAAAACTTCATGGCACAGTCTCTGAGTACAAAAGACATGAAAATGGTACACCGCAAGGAGGTATTCTTAGCCCTCTTCTCTTCAACTGTTTAATGGAAAGAATAATGAGGTTGAAACTCCCACATCACTGCAGGCTGCTAAACTACGCGGACGACTTTGTCATCATCATAAAAGGAAGGGATGTGGCGCGCCTTGCACCCAAATGCTTAGACTGCATCAGTAAAGAGGCAAAACAGATTGGGATCAAACTCAACCCCTCAAAGTCAAAGGCCATGCCCATAAAAATAGCGAAGCCCAACATCCAACTCACAGTACAGGGTCAACCAATAGAATGGGTCGACACCTATCAGTATCTAGGAATCATCCTGGACACACACATGAATTTTAATGCTGAGGTCACTTACTTGAAAGAGCGAACTGCGGCCCGGACGGCAATCCTCAGGTCGCTAACCTCCCTTTCTGGAGGAGCCAATCTGCAAGTCCTTCGCACATACTATGTACAGGCAGTCAGATCAGTGATCGATTATGCCGCACCTGCACTCACAAATCTATCACACCAACAGTGGAAAAAGCTTGAAGTTGCCCAAAACAATGCTATGAGAGCTGCACTGGGAGCCCCCATGTGGACCAGGCTTGAAACTCTTAGACTGGAGACGGGTTTGCCCTCTCTACAAGACAGAATATCACAAAGGACAGCTACAATTATCAGTAAGATAATTATTTCTTCTGATCCAATCCCAGTACGGCAGGCCTTGGTGGTTAGACTAGGCCAAAACAATGGAAACTCTTGGGTTGCAAGAGCAGGAAAAGTCCTAAACAGACTACATTTAAAAAACATGATTCGTGATAGAGAGGGTGATCATCCACACCCAAATTACACTCCTTCCGCGCCGTGGGAAGAGCCTACTTTCAAAATAGTAATAGAAAGTCTCCCAATGAAAAAGGCTGCCTATGATCCGACAATCCTAAGGCGCATAATAGAAGAGCAAATGTATAGCATAGCAAGAGCCATCCATATCTTCACAGACGGATCGGTGGACACAGAAAATGAGAGTGCTGGCGCTGCTCTTTGCACGACCAGCGTTCAGGCATATTGGAGACTGGGAGGACTAGTATCATCAACCCAAACTGAGCTGTTTGCCATACAACAGGCATTCGCATATGTGATTGCACAAAACACTCAAAATGCAATCATACACACAGACTCAAAAGCTGCACTTCAAATACTAGGACAAAAACAGTGGAAAGATAATGTGGAAATAATTACCACCATTTTGTATCTTGGAGCAGTCGCTAGAGGCAAAGGACTCAACATAACTTTAAACTGGATCCCATCCCATATTGGAATCCCATTAAATGAAAAAGCTGATGAAATTGCTAAATTGGCAACTCGTCATCCAGTGATATATAAAACAATTCAGCCCAGCCTAGAGAACATAAAAAACATCATCACCAAAAAACTCTCACATCAACAAAGCCTACCTACACCAGAGAATAGCTGAAGGTTCGCCATCTGCAACATGGTATCTTCAGGCAACCAAATTAGAAAGATTAAATATCCCAAAAGGAATCCACAGGGAAATAGCAGTTAGGCTATATAGACTACGTCTAGGTTACAGATGCAACTGGGAGATTGGTGAACCCCGACAGAGAGAGTGCATCTTCTGCCAAACTGTCACAGAAAAGCCATTACTTAACTATCTTCTGGAATGTGAAGCAACCAATGACCTTAGAAGAGCTTTAAAAGTTCCTGAATCATGCAGTGGCCACCCTGAAGCCATCAACACAGCCACTCTCCTGGTCAACAGCAGCCACTCTCCTGGGTGTCCAGCAGCTGGACACCCTCATAAAGACTGTGAAGCAGTATCCTCCCCCACGATAACAGCTTGATGGTTAAGGGGGTCTAATCACGGGAAAAAAAAAATCAGATTTTTTTGAAAATTTAATCATGGAATGGTTATAGAAGGGGCTGCAACTGGTCCAAGTTTCAGCATCACACTCTAAATAGAAATGGAGAAAAAAAAATACAGAACATATTATGCAACGAATTTTCAACATTTTCAAAAAACTTCAGGGAATACATGTGTCAACTAAAATCATTTCTATAACACTCAGATATCACATTAGCATGTACTAAAGAATTTCAAATAGGGATTTTAGCCAAAAAGCGTTTAGTGCAAGTGCCTACTAGTGCCCATTGTAGTGCCACCTTGAGGACCCACAATTCGGACCAATTACAATGGGTTAGTATGTTTTAGTGTTATAATTGGATATTTTGTAATAAATAATTGTAATATATATGTGCAGGCATATATATATATATATATATATATATATATATATATATATATATATATATATATATATATATATATATATATATATATATATATAATATATATATATATATATATATATATATATATATATATATATATATATATATATATATATATATATATATATATATATATATATATATATAGGGAAGGGAGTACCACCTCTGGCTGGAAGAAGGGGGACCCATAGCCTCGGAGGAAACCACACATAACGCATTGGATATTTATTTATTTATTTATTTATTTATGCATATACAAGAATGTACATAAGGAATGTGAGGATACAAATATGGTAATTACAGTCTTGTAAAGCCACTAGCACGCGCAGCGTTTCGGGCAGGTCCTTAATCTAAGAAAATTTTAAGGAAGTAAATACTTGCAAAATTTATAGACAAAAAAATGATAACAGATTACATGGAATGAAAAAAAAGAAGATGAGAGAAAATTATAGGTACAGTATATTAAAGCACATAGGTAGCTATGATTGATTGCAATGACAGCTTAAAATGGTAGTTGACAACAAATTGGTAGGCACAATACAGCAGAAACAATATAAGATTGATTGCAATGACAGCTTGGATGGTAGTTGACAAAAATTGGTAGTCACAATACAGCATATGGCTAGCACATAAAAGAAGACAGCAATGAACACAATTATAAGGTTGTTTGATATTACATAAAAATTAGGAGATTGGGTAACACTAGGTACAGAGCAAATTTAAAGCTCAGTGTAGGAAACTAAATAGATGAAGTTAGGTACTTTTTGGTTTTGCTTTTAAATAAGGCAAAAGTTTTACAGTTTTTCAATTCACTAGGGAGTGAGTTCCATAGACTAGGTCCCTTAATTTGCATAGAGTGTTTACACAGATTAAGTTTGACCCTGGGGATATCAAAGAGATATTTATTTCTGGTGTGGTGATAATGGGTCCTATTACATCTGTCCAGGGAGAGTTTCAGAGCATGGTTTGCATTTAAGAACAGGGTTTTGTAAATGTAGTTGACACAAGAGAATGTGTGGAGGGAGTTAATATTTAGCAAGTTTAGGGATTTAAACAAGGGAGCTGAGTGTTGTCTGAAAGCAGAGTTAGTTATTATTCTGATAGCAGATTTTTGCTGTGTGATGAAGGGCTTAAGGTGGTTTGCAGTGGTAGACCCCCATGCACAGATACCATAATTAAGATAGGGGTAGATTAGTGCATAATATAGTGAGAGGAGAGCAGAGTTAGGAACATAATATCTGATTTTGGAGAGTATACCAACTGTCTTAGAGACTTTCTTAGTTATGTGTTGAATGTGGGTGCTGAAGTTGAGTCTCTTGTCTAGGAATAGGCCAAGAAACTTGCCATCATTTTTATTACTGATGTTAATGTTGTCTATCTGTAGCTGAATTGCATTTGATGATTTGCTTCCAAATAAGATGTAGTAAGTCTTTTCGATGTTTAATGTTAGTTTGTTCGTTGACATCCATAAGTGGACTTTTTTTAATTCATTATTCACAACATTATTTAGTGTATGTGGGTTGAGGTTTGAGTAGATAAGGGTAGTATCGTCAGCAAACAATATAGGTTTGAGAATATTAGAGACATTAGGCAGATCGTTTATATATATAAGAAATAGAAGAGGTCCTAAGATGCTGCCCTGTATATATATATATATATATATATATATATATATATATATATATATATATATATATATATATATATATATATATATATATATATATATATCTATATATATATATATATATATATATATATATATATATATATATATATATATATATATATATATATAATCTTTGGACAACACCCACCAGTGGGACTCGAACTCAGAAAGCACAACTACCTTCCAGTAGCTGCCATAACTAGTATGCTTTAACCCACTACACCATCAGACCCTACAAAAGAAGTAGAGACTTCGAGATATATATACATCTCAAATATCTCCACTTCCCGAGGGCACCAGATGAGTGTGAGGTTAGTCTGCATTTTTCGTCAAGCCACTGTCAATGTGAGAGAACTCGTGTCCAGCTTATAAGCCTATACTTGCATAAACCACAAGTGAAGATTAATAATCTTTGGACAACACCCACTAGTGGGACTCGAACCCAGAAAGCACAACTACCTTCCAGTAGCTGCCATAACTAGTATGCTTTAACCCACTACACCATCAGACCCTACAAAAGAAGTAGAGACTTCGAGATATATATACATCTCAAATATCTCCACTTCCCGAGGGCACCAGATGATGAGACTCGAACCCAGAAAGCACAAGTCCTGGGTTCGAGTCCCACTGGTGGGTGTTGTCCAAAGATTATTAATCTTCACTTGTGGTTTATGCAAGTATAGGCTTATAAGCTGGACACGAGTTCTCTCACATTGACAGTGGCTTGACGAAAAATGCAGACTAACCTCACACTCATCTGTTGCCCTCGGGAAGTGGAGATATTTGAGATGTATATATATCTCGAAGTCTCTACTTCTTTTGTAGGGTCTGATGGTGTAGTGGGTTAAAGCATACTAGTAATGGCAGCTACTGGAAGGTAGTTGTGCTTTCTGGGTTCGAGTCCCACTGGTGGGTGTTGTCCAAAGATTATTAATCTTCACTTGTGGTTGATGCAAGTATAGGCTTATAAGCTGGACACGAGTTCTCTCACATTGACAGTGGCTTGACGAAAAATGCAGACTAACCTCACACTCATCTGGTGCCCTCGGGAAGTGGAGATATTTGAGATGTATATATATCTCGAAGTCTCTACTTCTTTTGTAGGGTCTGATGGTGTAGTGGGTTAAAGCATACTAGTTATGGCAGCTACTGGAAGGTAGTTGTGCTTTCTGGGTTCGAGTCCCACTGGTGGGTGTTGTCCAAAGATTATTAATCTTCACTTGTGGTTTATGCAAGTATAGGCTTATAAGCTTTACACGAGTTCTCTCACATTGACAGTGGCTTGACGAAAAATGCAGACTAACCCTCACACTCATCTGGTGCCCTCGGGAAGTGGAGATATTTGAGATGTATATATATCTCGAAGTCTCTACTTCTTTTGTAGGGTCTGATGGTGTAGTGGGTTAAAGCATACTAGTTATGGCAGCTACTGGAAGGTAGTGGTGCTTTCTGGGTTCGAGTCCCACTGGTGGGTGTTGTCCAAAGATTATTAATCTTCACTTGTGGTTTATGCAAGTATAGGCTTGTAAGCTGGACACGAGTTCTCTCACATTGACAGTGGCTTGACGAAAAATGCAGACTAACCTCACACTCATATGGTGCCCTCGGGAAGTGGAGATATTTGAGATGTATATAAATCTCGAAGTCTCTACTTCTTTTGTAGGGTCTGATGGTGTAGTGGGTTAAAGCATACTAGTTATGGCAGCTACTGGAAGGTAGTTGTGCTTTCTGGGTTCGAGTCCCACTGGTGGGTGTTGTCCAAAGATTATTAATCTTCACTTGTGGTTTATGCAAGTATAGGCTTATAAGCTGGACACGAGTTCTCTCACATTGACAGTGGCTTGACGAAAAATGCAGACTAACCTCACACTCATCTGGTGCCCTCGGGATGTGGAGATATTTGAGATGTATATATATATCGAAGTCTCTACTTCTTTTGTAGGGTCTGATGGTGTAGTGGGTTAAAGCATACTAGTTATGGCAGCTACTGGAAGGTAGTTGTGCTTTCTGGGTTCGAGTCCCTGTAATGATCTGGGGCTCAGATCATTGGTTCTCCCTTCTCCCCTCTTTTCCCTCCCCTTCTTCCCTCCTTTCCTTCTCCCTCTCCCTCTCCCCTCCCCTTGGCCGTCATTCGTCTCCTCCTCTTCCCCCCCCCCCCTGTCGCCCATTTGTCAGGGTCAAGAGGTTGACCTGAGGGTAGGGTGGTCGTGGATACCTTGGCTTCTCCCACTCAGATATTTCCCTCTCCACCCCCTCTCATCCCTCTCTGTCCCTCTCAGCAGCGGCCTTCCCCATACCAGGCAGAGTCAAATGTCCCTACTCCTATCTTAGAGGAGACAGGCTTGAACATAAATTATCAGTTTTGTAAACATTGCTCGCAGGTGTCTGGGCTCCATAGACGCGCCTTGTCCCCCTTCTCTAGCTGGGGAGAGCTGACTCAATCTTCAGAAATTCATGTAGCTTTCCACGACAGATCAGTGAAGGTGATTGGCCTGAGATAAGGGCCAAGTCCTTATTGGCCCTAGAGAGCCAGACCTCAGGCCTACGTGTTAAATGGTTGGCCAGGGCCAAAATAATGGGTGGAGCCCTGGGGCTGTATTAGATGGTGGGAGGAGTAATCCTTCCCAGCAATAAGTTGGAAAAACTAAATTTCATCAGTGTGTCTTGGGAGTGTATTAGGAACAGGGCCGCAAGCCCGTATCCTCGGGGCTGAGGGCAGCCATCAACATCGTGGCCGTAGTGCGGGTATTTAAGGTATCGTAGCACTTGAGTTTTTGTGTCCTCGGTAAATATCCATTGTGCCTCTAGGGAAATAGAATAGGTTATGTGTTCAAATTGTCTTAATTTACATGTTTCATAAAATAAATTGTATAGCTTGTCCAGTGGTATTCACTTAACTCCCCTTTGATATATTTTGCTACTTTGTCATTTTTAGGTGTTGTATTGGAACCCCCAGGTTCTCCTACTATTAATAGATACTAAAGTTGCCCTTGGATTTAAATTAGTAACGTAAATTACACAAACTAATTTTCCAAAATTTATTCTGAAATTCATATTACCCGGAGTCCCATGGTTACTGATTCCTTGCCTTCCTGGGGGATCGGTGATTGACACATTCAGGTATGGTTGGTCAGGAAGGTGGTGGCAGTGTAAATGTGTTTTGTTATTGTTTTTTTTAAACTAATAACCCTTGTCCTTGGTGTATCTTCCTCATTTAATATTCCTCTTACATACGTGGCAGTCCAGTGAGGGGTCATGCTGGACTGTAACAGTGTTAAGCTGGGGTATTGAGTGAAGAAAGACGGAGAATTACAATAGAGAGCGTATAGTACGATTATGAGAGATCACAAGATAACAGGATTAATACTGGGGAACATTGGGTTATTACAATAGAGGCCGCGGTTATTACAGAGGGAAGCGGTCGTTACAATGGTAGCAGCGGTGTTTCAATAATTTCTTGACGATTATTGAAGCCTCACGCGCCTGTCCGTTCGGTTATGTTATGTGGTGAGGGTGCAGCCGGGGCCCATGAGATAGAGTCGACGGTAATCCTATGTGGTGCGATTCGCATAGAGTAGGCGATTCTAGGGTCGTGCGGGCTGGGAAGTTTAATTATATACAGTAAGCGTATGCGCTAATCAGACAGTTAAGTGTGGAGGCCGCCTTGGGTAGTTGGAAAGGGTATTATTTTTCTCGACCCTCTGCAACTACGGACAAGGGTGCTGCGTGGTGGTTTTCGCAGCAACAATTCTAGGTGTCGAATTGTCGGGGCGGGGAAATATTAGGACGCTAATTATTATCCCTGAGGGCGTGGTAGGCGACCCAATCGCTAGATTTTTACGGTACAGCCATGAAGGTACCAAGAGTTCACTGAGGGATGGCGTAGTAGATTCTCTAGCAACGGAATTACGGTGGTGTCGGACAGTTAGATCCGTCGGTTGTTCCGCATTCTAGTCTAACCGTTGACCGCGAAGGACAGGATTATTTGGTACTGTCGGGATCTAGGTGGATGTGGTTACCTAGGCTTGGAGAAGCGACAGGGCGGGCCGGGACGGGACGGTTATAGGTTAAATCGAGATTTCCTTAAGTACTAAATTAAGTTCCCTGTATATTAAGTTCCTTTTCAGGTTAAGTATCCCTTCGTAGTTAAGTGTTTCCCCTTGTTTACGTAATTCTCGTATATAAGTGTTATTATTTTTTCTAAGTATTTGTTTTACATGTTTAAGTCTGGATTTTGTTTTCGTATTGTGCAGTATTAATTCTTTGAGGGAATTACTAAAAGGTGAGTGGTTTACTGTGTTCAAGTGAAGTGCGGTGTATAAAGTGAAGTCAGTGAAAGAACTGAAATCAGTGAAATCGTGGAAAATTTTTGTGATGATATTTTTCAAAGTCGCTTGGAAAATCTCAATTTCGGAATAAATTCTAGTTTTGTGCCTGGCCATACGATCATCGGGTCGTCAGTGTTAATTCAAGTGTGCGATTAAAGTGATCCGAGTGCGAACTTTGAGAAACCAAAAGTCGAATTTTGGTCATTTAAGCGAATTAGCGTTGGGACTCTGAATTTTCTAGCGGTTTTACTCAGCGCCCAGTGTGACAGCGCCCAGTGTGACAGCGCTCAGTGTGACAGCGCCCAGTGTGACAGCGCCCAGTAATTGTTTGCGCTCAACCAAGTGTCTAAGTGTCTCGCGAGTGGTATATTTAGTTCAAGTGTTAAGCGAACTACACGTCGGTATTTAATTTATAATTTTGAGAAAAGAAATACTTGGTTAATTAAGAATTAGTGCGGAGACTACTTTCTGAGGATTCGCCTTCGTGACAGTGAGCGCATTTTAAATTTTTTTATACTTACCAACGTGTCCAAGTGGTTAGCGAGTGTTATACTCCGTTAAAGTAACAAGTCAACTACGCGCCAGTATTTAAATTATAATTTTGGGAAATTAATTACTAATTTTTACTTAAGGTTCAGCGCGACTCTGTAGCTGTGAGCGTCGCAGATATCAGTGTATATTTCTCAGTATTCTACAACGCGACCGGCGGTGAACAAGTGTATGTTATGTAAACATCGAGTTCATACAGTAACGTAAATAATTAATTTAACATTAATTTGGTTTCACTAATAATACTTATAATTATATCCGAGCGCCGTTGTTAGCGTCGGGCGTTGCGGAATTAAAAATAATTGTTGAAGATATGAACATCGCGCCAGTGTTAAATTAACGATAACGTCATTCATTCCTAGTGCGCCTAAGATTTTCAAGAAAAATTTAGGAAATTCAGTTAACGTAAAGTGTTGTATTTATTGTGCGCTGGTGAACTAGACTGATTATTTTCGATAAATAAAAACAGAGTGGAAATTAAATTATTTACAGTAAATTCAGTGTAGTCCCTTACGCGTAAATATTACTTGTATAATTTCAGTATATTTTGTTAAAGAATGCGGTAATTATCATTTTTCTAAGATTTATATTGGATTTGCATTTACAGACAAGAAAGTCGTACTGTAATTCTTTTTATATTTGCGTTACCAGTCATCTTCGAGTGTCAAATAAATATAGTGGAAATTAATTACAGTTTTTCAAGTTTATTCTAGTAGTCCGATCATTTAATAATTAACGTAACCTTTTTATGTAGATTATAAGTGCGCATATATAGTTTGTTCAACATCGTATACAGTGTTTGTTTCACAAGTGATGATTAGTAGTCGATGCCGGCTGCGTATTTTCATCTGTCCGCATATAAATTTTACGAATGAGAGAAGAGGATAATATGACTAAAGATATTCATTCATTGGTGTAGCGTAGTCAGCGAGACTCTGACGCCGACAGCTGTCATCGCCTTGTCAACGGGCGACGGTCCTCACTGGGGCTCGAGAAATCGATTAGGAAGGGTGGCGATATATGGTACTTCCGGTTGGTCACACGGAACATTTTTATCAAGGATTGAGGTTAGGAAACATTTTGTGGTTTGCTAGAAGTTATGGATGAAACCGAATCGTGTGTTAAAAGTTCACCCTGATCCGACGACGGGTCTTGAAGTTACGTCTTTGGGGTGAAAATGGTTTTTATCAATGAATGGACAATGTATGCAGACGCACCCTCCCCAATACCCCATCCTTACCCAAGCACCCCTCCCTGCCTACAACCCCCAACCTCAAACCCTCCCTACCTACAACCCCATTCCCCAACCTTACCTCCAGGCCAACCCATGCCCACCCCAATCCCTGGGAGTCCCATACCAACCCCAGCCAAATACCACCCAACCCCTTGTCGACGCGTTATTAGAATTGTGGAAAACTACATTTTCCTCGCAACTCCCACCCTTACAACCCCCTGTTTACAACCCCCCTCCACAACCCACCCCTGGCCTGCCTTCACCCTCCCACCTAACCACCCAACCCATCCAACCAACCCCTCCTGTTCCCCACCCTACCCCCTCCATTAATCCTACACCTTGCTCCTCACCTCCCCTCCACCCCTCTTCCCCCCCTACCCCCATTCCTAGTGTCGCCTCTACAGAAGTTGCTGGGGAATGTAGCCAGCGAGTTTCTGGGACGCGTAAAATTGGTGATGAAATTTGTTGGAAGTGTAATGGCCGAGGCCATTACAGGTATGTGTGCACGAGCACACGGGTCAAGGGTGACCCAGAACAGGTCAGCACGTTGGCTGGCAGACCTACGTTTGAGATGACGGTTGAAGGTGTGAGATTGACAGTTTTTGTGGACACCGGAAGTCAAGCAACTCTCATTAAAAAGTCAGCCTTCAGCACACTTAAAGAGACACGCCTTAAGCGTTGTGGGAAGCATTTAACAGCAGTGAATGGTCAACATATCAATATCTTGGGCCAGGCCACTCTCAATTTTGAAGTGGGTAAGGGGGAAGCTTACCCACATAATTGCACGGTTGTCGAGAATCTTGCATTCCCTGGTCAGATTTTGTTGGGAATGGATTTTCTGGGACGAGTTAACTTTTCTTTGTCGGCTCAAGAGGGAGCAAGGAAGTGCAGATTGAAGTTGGGTCAGGTAGTTTATCCCATTAAAATGGTAGATCATCCTCCAGTAATTGCTTCCATTAGTAAGAAACAGAAGTACAACTGTCACTACCCTAAGTTGTTGTTTAAGTCTCTTCCAGACACAGATAAGAAATCATGTGGGTTACATGCCTTGGTGAAACAATGTTGCCCACCACATTCAGTTAAATTCATTAAAGTATCAGTGGGACGTCACATTACACCAGGTACCACTCTTCAGGTGGCTGGGAGATGTGACAGGTTGTTGATCCCTCATCATTTGATCACAGTGCTTGATAAAGGTGCCCTTATTCCAGTTGTCAATCTCTCGCACAAAACCTATCGTTTCAGGGCAGGTGATAGATTGTCTCAGGCTACAATTGTAGAAAATACAGGAATTTTTCAGTATCAAAGCCAGGAGGAGATGCCAGCCACCACAGCACAGTGTAGTGCACTTAATGTTACACAAAGTAGTACACAAGGGAAACACAAGACCGAGACAGGGAAAAGTAGTAATATTCAAGAAGTTGATAAGTTAATCTCGGCTCTGGATTTGCAACATGTGCAACAGTCAGATAGGAAACTTTTGAGAGGGATTTTACGTAAATTCCCTAGACTGTTTGCAACAGAAGACGATCAGATCGGGCTTCTGGATAGGATCGAGCATGTTATTCCTACAGGTGATCACCCTCCTATTTACACCCGTCAATGGAGGCTTCCGGAACGGGCGAAGGAAGTAATTAGGGATGAGTGTCAGAAAATGTTGAGACAGGATGTGATAGAGCCTAGTACATCACCATGGTTGTCGCCAGTAGTGTTGGTACGTAAACCGGATGGTAGTTATAGGTTTTGTGTTGACTACCGAAAGATAAACGAAATTACTAAAGGTGATGTGTATCCTTTGCCACGGATACAAGAAATAATAGATCAGTTTGGGGCAGCCAAATACTTTTCCACTCTGGATGCGAAATCTGCGTATTGGGCCATCCCAGTCGCTGAGAAAGATAGAGAAAAGACCGCCTTCTCTGATGGGGTTCATACTTATCAATTCAAGCGGATGCCTTTCGGGTTAAAGACAGCGCCTTCATCATTTCAGAGGGCAATTAATTATATCCTCAGTCCAGTCTTGGGGAGGCACTCGTTAGCGTACCTGGATGATGTGGTTATCTACTCCAGGACGTTTGATGAGCACTTACGAGATTTGACTGAGACGTTGGCATTGTTAGATAAGGCGGGGTTCAAACTTAACGTGAGTAAGTGCACTCTGGCATCTCAGAAGTTTAAGTTTCTGGGATTCCAGGTGAGCACAGACGGTATCCGACCTGACCCAGACTCCTGTCGTGCCATTGCTGACATGCCAACACCTAAGACAGCAAAGGATGTTCGAAGGTTTCTGGGGGCGGCCGGATATTTCCGTCGCCACATTGAGGGTTTTGCAAGTACAACAGCACCGTTAACTGAGCTCACTAAGAAAAATGTTAAATTCGTTTGGAAACCTGAGCATGATAACGCTTATGCAAAATTAAAAAGTCAACTCATTACCACCCCAGTCTTGGCAGTACCGGATTTTGATAAGGAGTGGGAAGTACACACTGACGCCAGTGGCATAGCTATTGGTGGGTGCTTAATGCAACGTGATAATGACAATCTTCCTCACCCAGTTGCATATTTCAGCAGGAAGGTTAAGGGTCCGGAGGTCCGCTATTCTGCAACGGATAGGGAAGCTTTGGCTGTGGTAGAAAGTGTCAGGTACTTTGAACCGTATCTTTTCCAACGTCACTTTGTCATTTATACAGATCACAGGGCGTTGACTCATATTTTTAAGAAAAGAACTAAGTGCCCTCGCATGTCCCGTTGGTCTCATGAACTAGCTGCTCACTCATTCCAAATACTTTACAAGCCTGGTCCATCACATGTTGTACCCGATACTTTGAGTAGAAACATTGCTACTATTAACGTAAATCTTAACATTGAGAATATTTCCAGTGAGAAAATGCGAGAATTCCAGATGAACGAACCAAGGTGGAAGGAAATTATTGAACTTTTGGAGGGAGGAAAATATCCGTCGAAGAAACGTAATTTATCAATTCATGATTTTGAAATGAAGGATGGGGTCTTATTTTATGTAAAGGGACAGCAGGATCGTGCAGTTTTTCAGTTGGTTATCCCAGAGGTGTTGAAGAAGTCGGCGTTGAAACTCGCACATGCGTCTAAGATTGCAGGTCATCCGGGGATTTTTAAAACTCACATGAAAGCCAAGTCACTCTTTTTCTTCCCCGGTATGTTAACAGAGGTCATTAACTTCGTTAAGTCCTGTGGTCATTGTCAAAGGAGGAAAGGTACCCTTAAGGTACAAGCTCCATTGCAAGAATTCCCAGAAATTTTGGAACCTTTAGATCGGGTGGGGGCTGATCTGATTGATCTGCATCACAGTCATTCAGGAAACCGTTACGTATTGGTGTTGGTAGACCACCTGTCCAGGTACACCACACTGATTGCATTGCCTCAGAAGGATTCACGAACTGTTGCAAAGGCGTTCTTAGATAGGTTCGTCTCTGTATTTGGTCCTCCTAAAGTGTTAGTTTCTGACCGAGGTCAGGAATTTAATGGGAATATTTTTAGAGAAGTATGTAAAATTATAGAAACCACTTCAGCATTCACGACGGCTTATCACCCTCAGGCTAACGGCATGACAGAACGGACGAACCGGTCAGTTAAAGATATGCTTGCAATTCTTGCAGAGCATGATGCAAATTCGTGGGACGAACAACTCCCCTATGTCCAGCTAGCTCTGAACACTGCCATCCATCGATCCATTAACACCCAACCCCTTTTGCTGTTCACAGGGCATTCATGTAATTTCCCGTCAGGTCTGCTTAACAGACATAATATTGTATATGGGGAAGATTACCCATCAGAAGTTTTAAATAAGATGAAAAATGCATGGAGAATTGCAGCCAGGGCTTCCAAGACAGCACGAGACCGCTATGCTCAGCATTATGACAAGAAGATACGACCTCTTGAGTTGAAAGTCGGGAGTCTTGTGTTGAGAGTTAATGAGGCGGCTCCTGCCAATCAGAGTAGGAAACTTGCACCTAGATGGCGGGGCCCTTACCGGGTAATTGAAAGAAAAGGTCCGGTTAATTTTGTTATTAAAGGTATTTTTGAAGACCAAGTTGAGAGAACGATTCACATTAATAAGTTAAAACCTTACCACGCGAGGGAGGAACTAGAGCTGCCTTCAGCAAGTCTAATTCCTGACCTGTCTAATGATCCAAGTGCTGAGTCAGATAATGAGGATGACCTTCTGTCAGATCTCATCAGTAGTCAAGTTCAATCTTGTCACCCTATGGTAACAAGGTCGCGAGCTGTACAGTAAATTGGTAATGATCTCCCCTAGTCAGGTTTAGTAATTTCATAATAATTATCCTGTAGAGGCACTGGTGTGTATTTACTGATGTGCATGGCTCAGGTAGCATACTTGCCTTGCTCTGGGGTTTCCAACTTCCTACACCTCAGAGTAATATCCATGCTTCCGCCATTTGTTGTTGTCTGTCTTTCTCAGGTCTGATGGTACACCAGTTCCAGCCTCCCAGTCACACGTGAACCAAGGATCGAGATCAGCAGGTCTGGGGATGACCCACCTGGCTGATAAGATCGGGGTCTGAGGCACGTTACAGAAAGTCCTCCCCCTTGTACCTGGTAACTCGTCAATTGGTTATCCGGAAGGGGTGACTGGCGTACAGTCACCCGGCCGACACCTCACGTCACTAACGAGGTTGTCCCAGTCCAGCCATGCTGTCTTCACTGAGCAGAGTCCAGTCACTATCACAACCGTGGGCAAGCTGTCTCAAGGTCACCAACCATGCCCACCAGCTGCGTAGTCAAGACTGCGGGAAAACCGGAAGTGGAAGACGAGTGGTCTACGAAGAAGAACGCTAATTGCAAGGACTTGTCAGCTCTTATCAAAACCTGTGGTTGCGTCGTCTGTGGAAACCAAGATGCAACGCGGTGGTCTCAGGTACGAACAGCACTACCCCTACAGAGTGCTCGCGGAATCGCCAGATGAGGTACAATCCTGTACCTCGGCCCAAGTTCAGCTACACGAGGGGTTGCACGGAAGGTGTACCGGCCCAGTAGTACCGGGATGACAAGTAAACGCCGGTAGATGACGTCGCCCAGGAGCTGAGGCAGGGCCCACCTGTCCTGTCACCATGCCATCCTCTTCAACGCCACTCGAACCTCACTACCAACGCGAGACATCGTGACACGTCGAAGCTGTGCTCTACTGTGGCAGCCATGGTTAACAACAATCCATCAAGAATGTTTGGGGAGCGATAAGAAGAGGTGAACCCGGGTTCCTGTTAGCGGGGTCCACCTGAGCTGACAGCCGCCAGCTGTCAGCTGTCACTCAAGTCAGGTGCGGGTAGTACTAGACCCCCTGTACTGTCCGTAGTTGGCCGGGGCCGGAAATGGAACTTCCAGACGACCAGGATCTTCAAGCAACATGAGGTAGTCGCCGGAATCTACAGCAACCAAATGTCAACAGGAACGAACGAGAGAAAATATTTATAGAAAAGTTCATATAAAAATGAAGGCTATTAATATAGTAAACTGTGGTAACTCGGAACAGTTCAACTTTTAATTTTCCATCTGATAGTAAGCACCTATACACCTTCGGAAAGTTCTCTGGAACAGTATTAAATGTTGAAAACTAGAACTAGTGAAATCGAGAAATAAATCTAGAAAGTGAACATTAGACAATGACCCTGTCTCTAGATAAGTTGTATGAGTGAACTGGTTTGAGAACCATCTAGTAGGATCTCTAGAAACGTTGATCAGTGGGGAACTTTATCTAGATTTTTCTAGATCCTAGATACTGATAGTTATACATATATATTTTTTTTAATTTTTTTTTTGTGGTTTACTGAACAATAAGGGTGTGGTACACAGTCTGACAAATGTGTTCACCCGCTGTTGTTGTGGACTTGAATATGAACTCTGGGATATTAGGAGTTGGAGGAACTTATATCCAGAGTGTTGTTGTTGGTTAAGGGACATGTCTGTGGACATTGAATTTTTTTTTAATAATAAAAATATTTCTGTGTATTTTCTTTAGATTTTAAGATTGGGATGCGCTGTGGTGGACAGTTGCCACAGGTGTGGAGTGGAACACTAGGTCCCTGAGAGGTAGTGTTCTTCCATGTTGATATAATTTTATAATTTTGTTAAATTTTTTTAATGACATTGATTTTTTTTATTTAATGTTTTGTGTGATGTGTTTGATCTTTATTCCGGGTGGAATACTGGGATAGCTGAAGGCTATCAGCTGATTTTAGCTAGTTAGTAATTGTTAGGTTGGGATTTCTCCAGTTATTTGTTACTATATCAAGACAGGTATAGGATATTTTGTCTTCCAGGTAGTTGGAAGGGTACGGGGCTGCATCCAAGTTGGATAGTCAGGATTATAGGGACGGTCTCTGTCCTTATGTTTTATGTATTATTACTGTTGTGTTGATAGGTATAAATACATGCTGGAGCACACCTTTTGGGTGTGCCATTAGGGTTGTTGGAGTATTGGATGGAATTAGTTAGGATTCGATAATTTCTTTTGTTTTGAGGCATTGGTTGAAAATAGTGTTGGGTTAAAAATGTTGTTTTTGGAGTTAATGGTTAGGGTAGGGCAGGATTTCTGGATAAGAAAAGTGTGTGTAACTTGCTTTACACACAAATTTCTTAATTTTCCGAGGAGGGGGAGTTGTAATGATCTGGGGCTCAGATCATTGGTTCTCCCTTCTCCCCTCTTTTCCCTCCCCTTCTTCCCTCCTTTCCTTCTCCCTCTCCCTCTCCCCTCCCCTTGGCCGTCATTCGTCTCCTCCTCTTCCCCCCCCCCCCCTGTCGCCCATTTGTCAGGGTCAAGAGGTTGACCTGAGGGTAGGGTGGTCGTGGATACCTTGGCTTCTCCCACTCAGATATTTCCCTCTCCACCCCCTCTCATCCCTCTCTGTCCCTCTCAGCAGCGGCCTTCCCCATACCAGGCAGAGTCAAATGTCCCTACTCCTATCTTAGAGGAGACAGGCTTGAACATAAATTATCAGTTTTGTAAACATTGCTCGCAGGTGTCTGGGCTCCATACAAACTAATTTTCCAAAATTTATTCTGAAATTCATATTACCCGGAGTCCCATGGTTACTGATTCCTTGCCTTCCTGGGGGATCGGTGATTGACACATTCAGGTATGGTTGGTCAGGAAGGTGGTGGCAGTGTAAATGTGTTTTGTTATTGTTTTTTTTAAACTAATAACCCTTGTCCTTGGTGTATCTTCCTCATTTAATATTCCTCTTACATACGTGGCAGTCCAGTGAGGGGTCATGCTGGACTGTAACAGTGTTAAGCTGGGGTATTGAGTGAAGAAAGACGGAGAATTACAATAGAGAGCGTATAGTACGATTATGAGAGATCACAAGATAACAGGATTAATACTGGGGAACATTGGGTTATTACAATAGAGGCCGCGGTTATTACAGAGGGAAGCGGTCGTTACATCCCACTGGTGGGTGTTGTCCAAAGATTATTAATCTTCACTTGTGGTTTATGCAAGTATAGGCTTATAAGCTGGACACGAGTTCTCTCACATTGACAGTGGCTTGACGAAAAATGCAGACTAACCTCACACTCATCTGGTGCCCTCGGGAAGTGGAGATATTTGAGATGTATATATATCTCGAAGTCTCTACTTCTTTTGTAGGGTCTGATGGTGTAGTGGGTTAAAGCATACTAGTTATGGCAGCTACTGGAAGGTAGTTGTGCTTTCTGGGTTCGAATCCCACTGGTGGGTGTTGTCCAAAGATTATTAATCTTCACTTGTGGTTTATGCAAGTATAGGCTTATAAGCTGGACACGAGTTCTCTCACATTGACAGTGGCTTGACGAAAAAATGCAGACTAACCTCACACTCATCTGGTGCCCTCGGGAAGTGGAGATATTTGAGATGTATATATATCTCGAAATCTCTACTTCTTTTGTAGGGTCTGATGGTGTAGTGGGTTAAAGCATACTAGTTATGGCAGCTACTTGAAGGTAATTGTGCTTTCTGGGTTCGAGTCCCACTGGTGGGTGTTGTCCAAAGATTATTAATCTTCACTTGTGGGTTATGCAAGTATAGGCTTATAAGCTGGACACGAGTTCTCTCACATTGACAGTGGCTTGACGAAAAATGCAGACTAACTTCACACTCATCTGGTGCCCTCGGGAAGTGGAGATATTTGAGATGTATATATATCTCGAAGTCTCTACTTCTTTTGTAGGGTCTGATGGTGTAGTGGGTTAAAGCATACTAGTTATGGCAGCTACTGGAAGGTAGTTGTGCTTTCTGGGTTCGAGTCCCACTGGTGGGTGTTGTCCAAAGATTATTAATCTTCACTTGTGGTTTATGCAAGTATAGGCTTATTAGCTGGACACGAGTTCTCTCATATTGACAGTGGCTTGACGAAAAATGCAGACTAACCTGACACTCGTCTGGTGCCCTCGGGAAGTGGAGATATTTGAGATGTATAAATATCTCGAAGTCTCTACTTCTTTTGTAGGGTCTGATGGTGTAGTGGGTTAAAGAATACTAGTTATGGCAGCTACTGGAAGGTAGTGGTGCTTTCTGGGTTCGAGTCCCACTGGTGGGTGTTGTCCAAAGATTATTAATCTTCACTTGTGGTTTATGCAAGTATAGGCTTGTAAGCTGGACACGAGTTCTCTCACATTGACAGTGGCTTGACGAAAAATGCAGACTAACCTCACACTCATCTGGTGCCCTCGGGAAGTGGAGATATTTGAGATGTATATATATCTCGAAGTCTCTACTTCTTTTGTAGGGTCTGATGGTGTAGTGGGTTAAAGCATACTAGTTATGGCAGCTACTGGAAGGTAGTTGTGCTTTCTGGGTTCGAGTCCCACTGGTGGGTGTTGTCCAAAGATTATTAATCTTCACTTGTGGTTTATGCAAGTATAGGCTTATAAGCTGGACACGAGTTCTCTCACATTGACAGTGGCTTGACGAAAAATGCAGACTAACCTCACACTCATCTGGTGCCCTTGGGAAGTGGAGATATTTGAGATGTATATGTATCTCGAAGTCTCTACTTCTTTTGTAGGGTCTGATGGTGTAGTGGGTTAAAGCATACTAGTTATGGCAGCTACTGGAAGGTAGTTGTGCTTTCTGGGTTCGAGTCCCACTGGTGGGTGTTGTCCAAAGATTATTAATCTTCACTTGTGGTTTATGCAAGTATATGCTAATAAGCTGGACACGAGTTCTCTCACATTGACAGTGGCTTGACGAAAAATGCAGACTAACCTCACACTCATCTGGTGCCCTCGGGAAGTGGAGATATTTGAGATGTATATATATCTCGAAGTCTCTACTTCTTTTGTAGGGTCTGATGGTGTAGTGGGTTAAAGCATACTAGTTATGGCAGCTACTGGAAGGTAGTTGTGCTTTCTGGGTTCGAGTCCCACTGGTGGGTGTTGTCCAAAGATTATTAATCTTCACTTGTGGTTTATGCAAGTATAGGCTTATAAGCTGGACACGAGTTCTCTCACATTGACAGTGGCTTGACGAAAAATGCAGACTAACCTCACACTCATCTGGTGCCCTCGGGAAGTGGAGATATTTGAGATGTATATATATCTCGAAGTCTCTACTTCTTTTGTAGGGTCTGATGGTGTAGTGGGTTAAAGCATACTAGTTATGGCAGCTACTGGAAGGTAGTGGTGCTTTCTGGGTTCAAGTCCCACTGGTGGGTGTTGTCCAAAGATTATTAATCTTCACTTGTGGTTTATGCAAGTATAGGCTTATAAGCTGGACACGAGTTCTCTCACATTGACAGTGGCTTGACGAAAAATGCAGACTAACCTCACACTCATCTGGTGCCCTCGGGAAGTGGAGATATTTGAGATGTATATATATCTCGAAGTCTCTACTTCTTTTGTAGGGTCTGATGGTGTAGTGGGTTAAAGCATACTAGTTATGGCAGCTACTGGAAGGTAGTTGTGCTTTCTGGGTTCGAGTCCCACTGGTGGGTGTTGTCCAAAGATTATTAATCTTCACTTGTGGTTTATACAAGTATAGGCTTATAAGCTGGACACGAGTTCTCTCACATTGACAGTGGCTTGACGAAAAATGCAGACTAACCTCACACTCATCTGGTGCCCTCGGGAAGTGGAGATATTTGAGATGTATATATATCTCGAAGTCTCTACTTCTTTTGTAGGGTCTGATGGTGTAGTGGGTTAAAGCATACTAGTTATGGCAGCTACTGGAAGGTAGTTGTGCTTTCTGGGTTCGAGTCCCACTGGTGGGTGTTGTCCAAAGATTATTAATCTTCACTTGTGGTTTATGCAAGTATAGGCTTATATATATATATATATATATATATATATATATATATATATATATATATATATATATATATATATATATATATATATATATATATATATATATATATATATATATATATATATATATATATATATATATATATATATATATATATATATATATATATATATATTAAATATGACCGAAAAAGTAAGATTAATAATTCTAACACGAATTTTCTCAATCTTTCGTACATTTCTTTTCACTGTTGGAGGGAAATCAAAAATCAATTCTCCAAAATTCATTTTTATTTTTAGTCTGACGCGACACGAGCGCGTTTCGTAAAACTTATTACATTTTCAAAGACTTTAGTTTAAAAATACACAACTGAATAGAACTTACGCATCTCCGATTTTATATCTACACTTGAGTGAGGTGGATGGGGTGAGGTGGCATTAATAGGGTATTAATTTCATCAACACAAGACAGAACAAGAGGTGGTATTAATAGGGTATTAATTTCATCAACACAAGACAGAACATGAAACAATGGGTATTTGAATAGAAGTGTTTGTAGAAAGCCTATTGGTCCATATTTCTTGATGCTTCTATATTGGAGCGGAGTCTTGAGGTGGGTATATATATATATATATATATATATATATATATATATATATATATATATATATATGCCTATACTTGCATAAACCACAAGTGAAGATTAACAATCTTTGGACAACACCCACCAGTGGGCCTCGAACCCAGAAAGCACAACTACCTTCCAGTAGCTGCCGTAACTAAGGGTCTGATGGTGTAGTGGGTTAAGGCGTGCTAGTTATGGCAGCTACTGGAAGGTAGTTGTGCTTTCTGGGTTCGAGGCCCACTGGTGGGTGTTGTCTAAAGATTATATATATATATTTGCATTTTTTTTCCCCAATTTTTTTCCGCTTGTTATCAGGGGATATGCATGGAACTTACACACCTTGCTGAACGGATGCCTATCTGCAAGGGTGCCAATTATGAACGAAATTGGTCGACGTCAAGCTCGGCTACAGGTGGCCAAACTTTGATCTTATTTTACTCAGGTAAGTAATTTACAACTTCAAGGTGTTTCACAGGTTTCATTTATTAATCAATTTACATGCAAATTACACCTTATATGTAGAGTTTCTGCTTCTACAATGTCAAATAACATTGTAGTGCAAAGTCTATTTATTGATTTTATAAATATTATTTACCATCATATATTGCATAATTTTGCAAGGGGGACTTTGAATAATTGTATTATTGCACTAAACGCTTTTTGGCTAAAACCCCTATTTGAAATCCTTTATTACATGCTAATGTGATATCTGAGTGTTATAGAAATGATTTTAGTTGACACATGTGTTCCCTGAAATTTTTGGAAAATGTTGAAAATTCGTTGCATAATATGTTCTGTATTTTTTTTCTCCATTTCTATTTAGGGTGTGATGCTGAAACTTGGACCAGTTGCAGCCCCTTCTATAACCATTCTATGATTAAATTTTCAAAAAAATCGGAATTTTTTTTATTTCCCGTGATTAGACCCCCTTAAATGCAACCTCAGAATACTGAGAAAAGAAAAAAAAAATTGTACCACTTACGGGCTATTCATGCCCGTGCCACCTCTTGGGTGGCTTAATCTTTATCAATCATCAGATAACGGAACACGGGAGGCATCTCCCGTCACGCAGGGTGCCCTCGCACCTCCACAGATCTCCAGAATCAGCTCTTGATACTGGTAATGGCTCAAAAGGGCCACCACTCACGGGCTATTCATGCCCGTGCCACCTTTTGGACGGCTTAATCATCATCAATCAAGATAACGGATAATGACGAAGAGATGAGTAGTATTTTTAATCAATATGTTATCTCTGTATTTACTAAAGAAGAACTTAACTCTATGCCTTCTGCCGAACAAGTCTATATGGGTGGGGACGAGGACAGTTTGACTAGTCTAACAGTTACCAGGGATGTTCGTAATAAGGCGAATAGGACACTGGGATTTATTAATCGAAGCGTTAGTAACAAGACACCTGGTGTGGTTCTTAAGCTATGTCTTGCTCTGGTTAGGCCCCATTTAGATTATGCAGTTCAGTTTTGGTCGCCGTATTATAGAATGGATATAAATTCACTTGAACGTGTCCAACGTCGAATGACTAAGTTAATTCCCCAAATTAGAAATCTTTCATATGAAGAAAGATTAACAAAGCTTAAGTTGCATTCACTGGAAAGGCGAAGAGTTAAGGGTGACATGATAGAGGTTTACTAGTGGATGAATGGACATAACAGGGGGATATTAAGAGGGTATTAAAAATATCAACACAAGACAGAACACGAAACAATGGGTATAAATTGGATAAGTTTAGATTTAGAAAAGACTTGGGTAAATACTGGTTCAGTAACAGGGTTGTTGATTTGCGGAACCAATTGCCGCGTAACGTGGTGGAGGTGGGGTCCCTCGATTGTTTCAAGCGCGGGTTGGACAAGTATATGAGTGGGATTGGGTGGTTATAGAATAGGAGCTGCCTCGTATGGGCCAATAGGCCTTCTGCAGAATGGACACAACAAAGGGGATATTAAAAGGGTACTAAAAGTATCAACACAAGACAGAACACGAAACAATGGGTATAAATTGGATAAGTTTAGATTTAGGAAAGACTTGGGTAAATACTGGTTCAGTAACAGGGTTGTTGATTTGTGGAACCAATTACCGTGGAACGTGGTGGAGGTGGGGTCCCTCGATTGTTTCAAGCGCGGGTTGGACAAGTATATGAGTGGGATTGGGTGGTTATAGATAGGAGCTGCCCCGTATGGGCCAATAGGCCTTCTGCAGTTACCTTTGATCTTATGTTCTTATGTAACGTGGTGGAGGTGAGGTCCGTCGATTGTTTCAAGCGTGGGTTGGACATGTAAAAGAACAAAGGCAACTGCAGAAGGCCTATTGGCCCATACGAGGCAGCTCCTATTTATAACCACCCAATCCCACTCATATACATGTCCAACCCATGCTTGAAACAATCGAGGGACCCCCCTCCACAATGTTATACGGCAATTGGTTCTACAAATCAACAATCCTGTTACTGAACCAGTATTTACCCAAGTCTTTCCTAAATCTAAACTTATCCAATTTATACCCATTGTTTCGTGTTCTGTCTTGTGTTGATACTTTTAATACCCTATTAATATCCCCCTTTGTTATGTCCAATCACCCACTTGTAAACCTCTATCATGTCACCCCTAACTCTTCGCCTTTCCAGTGAATGCAACTTAAGCTTTGTTAATCTTTCTTCATATGAAAGATTTCTAATTTGGGGAATTAACTTAGTCATCCTACGCTGGACACGTTCAAGTGAATTTATATCGATTCTATAATATGGCGACCAAAACTGAACTGCAAAATCTAAATGGGGCCTAACTAGAGCAAGATATAGCTTGAGAACCACACCAGGTGTCTTGTTACTAACGCTGCGATTAATAAATCCAAGTGTCCGATTTGCCTTATTACGAACATTTATGCATTGATCCTTTTGTTTTAAATTCTTACTAATCATAACTTCCAGATCCCTTTCGCAATCCGACTTCGCAATCTCAACACCATCTAGCTCGTATCTTGTAACTCTATCATCATTACCTAACCTCAGAACTTTACATTTATCAGCATTAAACTGCATCTGCCAATCCTTTGACCATTTCAAAACCCTATCTAGATCAACATGAAGTGATAGTGAGTCCTCCTCCGAATTAATTTCCCTACCGATTTTCGTATCATCGGCAAATTTGCAAATGTTGCTACTCAAACCTGAATCTAAATCATTTATATATATTATAAACAACAGAGGTCCCAGGACAGAGCAAAAATTTTCTTCCGTATTAATTTCCTTACCGATTTTTGTATCATCTGCAAATTTACAGATGTTGCTACTCAAACCTGAATCTAAATCAGTTATATATATTATAAACAACAGAGGTCCCAGGACAGAGCCCTGAGGTACTCCACTAACAACATTATCCCACTCTGACTTAACTCCATTTATACTAACTCTGTTTCTTTTGGTATAGCCATGCCCTAATCCAACTTAATATAGCACCCCCCAATACCATGAACCTCTATTTTTTTAATCAGTCTTTCATGTGACACTGTATTAAAAGCTTTGCTAAAGTCAAGGTACACAGCATCACAATCCTTACTACTATCAACTGCCTCAACTATGCTGGAATAAAAAGATAGCAAATTTGTTAAACACGAACGGCCATTTGTAAAACCATGTTACGACTCATTTATTAATTTATGTTTTTCAATATGAAGACGATCTTGTGGTATTTTTATTGAGTAGTTTATTATTTATTTTATTGTGGTAGTTTATTGAGGTAATAAGATACATCTCAAAATGATAGAGTAGCTTAGGGTATTTCTACCCCTCTTTTTATTCATAAATAGCCTAAACATTCGCATTTATTAATATGATGCATTTTTAAACTTTAATGCTTTTATCGGAATGTAAAACATAAAATACTTTATTAACAAAACGGAGAGACAAGTTCCAGCATCCAGCAACTTCTGGCGCCTGAGGCAGCAGCTATATAACCCTAAGCAGCCGCGGGTTGGTCAGTTACCGCCCCACACCTGTGATAGCTAAGTCCACTACGGGCTCACCATAGCTTGAAATCTTTTATTCCAAGTAGGTCATTGGACCCAAACATAACCTGACGACGCTCAATCATGCCAAAATACTACTGTGATTACTGCGACACCTACCTCACACATGACTCTCCCTCGGTGCGGAAGACTCACTGCGAGGGGCGAAAACACAAGGAAAATGTCAAAATGTACTACCAGAAGTGGATGGAGGATCAAGCTCAGTCTCTGATTGATGCAACAACTGCTGCATTTAAAGCGAGGAAGATTCCAAAGGGAGCAGCCATTCCTCCACCGAGCAGCATGCAAGGAGGACCAGGAGGTCCTGTTGGGCAAGAAGGTACATTCGGTTCAGGGCCTCAGAACATGGGTGGTCCAGGAGGTCCCCCAATAGGGCCAGGAATGGGGAACATGGGCCCTCCAGGCATGGCTGGTGCAAACATACCAGGCAACATGGGTATGCCCCCAATGGGTCCAAGAGGACCTATGATGGGGCCACCAATGATGGGTGGCTCAAGCATGCCACCAGGTATGATGCTAGGGATGCAGCCTCTAATGGGTGGTCCCATGGGTGGACCTCCACAGATGTCTGGGCCTCCACAGATGTCTGGACCTCCACAGATGTCTGGACATTCACAGATGGCTGGACGTCCACAGATGGCTGGACGTCCACAGATGGCTGGACATCCACAGATGTCTGGACATCCACAGATGGCTGGACATCCACAGATGGCTGGACATCCACAGATGGCTGGACGTCCACAGATGGCTGGACGTCCACAGATGGCTGGACGTCCACAGATGGCTGGACGTCCACAGATGGCTGGACGTCCACAGATGGCTGGACGTCCACAGATGGCTGGACGTCCACAGACAAGACCATAAATCATATATATGTAGAGCGTAAATAGGTGGCCGAGGGCCTAGAGACACTTCAAGATGTCACACGACCAGAGATCACAAACATCTACCATCTACTCATGCTCACTTTATTGTATTTCAATCTATTATAATATGTGTTGTAGCTAATAAGTTAATCATAAATATCAACAACACATGTTCAGTG
The DNA here is from genome assembly GCF_040958095.1 of Procambarus clarkii. Taxonomy (NCBI): domain Eukaryota; kingdom Metazoa; phylum Arthropoda; class Malacostraca; order Decapoda; family Cambaridae; genus Procambarus; species Procambarus clarkii. Next base: position 52,432,292 of record NC_091157.1, read on the forward strand.
AATATTGAAAAATAAACATTAAAGGAACTTCTGCTTGTTTAATTTATTCTGAATGTTAGAAGCACATCTCAGGTCTGTTGGCTCGTGTATTATATGCATACCATTCTTGTATCCTGTTCAACTATTTTTCTCAATACTGCTGCCGGCATTCCACTCTTCCACAACCCTATTTCCAGACTAGTTTCCTATGTGCCTCTTAAAACTTAATTTCCTCAGGACATTTGGGTCTAAATTCTTCCCAGTAGGGAAGAATTTGTACGTCGTACATGACTGAAGGTTATCAGTTGGAGACCCAAAGATTGGAGATGGGATGCTCTCGGGACCTGACGAGGATGATAAGGGGATTATAATATTGATTTATAAAGGCCTCAACTCACCTCAACTTGCCTATTTGTGCCTGCAGAACCGAGCTCTGGCCCTTGGACCTCGCTTTTCTAGCAGTTGGTTGTCTAATGCTCCTGGCCTATTTCTCTATCATACCTGCTTATAAAGTTATAAAAACAAAGGCAGAAGTCCTATTGGCCCATACGAGGCAGTTCCTATTTATAACCACCCAATCCCACTCATATACAAGTCCAACCCACGCTTGAAACAATCGAAGGACCCCACCTCTACATGTTACGCGGCAATTGGTTCCACAAATCAACAACCCTGTTACCGAACCAGTATTTACCCAAGTCTTTCCTAAATCTAAACTTATCCAATTTATACCCATTGTTGCGTGTTCTGTCTTGTGTTGATACTTTTAATACTCCATTAATATCTTTGTTATGTCCATTCTTCCACTTGTTAACCTCTATCATGTCACCCCTAACTCTTCGCTTTTCTGGTGAATGTAATTTAAGCTTTGTTAATCTTTCTTCATTTCTAATTTGGGGAATTAACTTTGTCATCTTACGCTGGACACGTTCAAGTGAATTTATATCCATTCTATAGTACGGCGACCAAAACTGAACTGCATAATCTAAATGGGGCCTAACCAGAGCAAGATATAGCTGAAGAACCACACCAGGAGTCTTGTTACTAACGTTTACGCTTCGATTAATAAATCCCAGTGTCCTATTTGCCTTATTACAAACATTCAGGCATTGATCCTTTTGTTTAAATTCTTACTAATCATAACGGCCATTTGTAAAACCATGTTACGACTCATTTATTAATTTATGTTTTTCAATATGAAGACGATCTTGTGGTATTTTTATTGAGTAGTTTATTATTTATTTTATTGTGGTAGTTTATTGAGGTAATAAGATACATCTCAAAATGATAGAGTAGCTTAGGGTATTTCTACCCCTCTTTTTATTCATAAATAGCCTAAACATTCGCATTTATTAATATGATGCATTTTTAAACTTTAATGCTTTTATCGGAATGTAAAACATAAAATACTTTATTAACAAAACGGAGAGACAAGTTCCAGCATCCAGCAACTTCTGGCGCCTGAGGCAGCAGCTATATAACCCTAAGCAGCCGCGGGTTGGTCAGTTACCGCCCCACACCTGTGATAGCTAAGTCCACTACGGGCTCACCATAGCTTGAAATCTTTTATTCCAAGTAGGTCATTGGACCCAAACATAACCTGACGACGCTCAATCATGCCAAAATACTACTGTGATTACTGCGACACCTACCTCACACATGACTCTCCCTCGGTGCGGAAGACTCACTGCGAGGGGCGAAAACACAAGGAAAATGTCAAAATGTACTACCAGAAGTGGATGGAGGATCAAGCTCAGTCTCTGATTGATGCAACAACTGCTGCATTTAAAGCGAGGAAGATTCCAAAGGGAGCAGCCATTCCTCCACCGAGCAGCATGCAAGGAGGACCAGGAGGTCCTGTTGGGCAAGAAGGTACATTCGGTTCAGGGCCTCAGAACATGGGTGGTCCAGGAGGTCCCCCAATAGGGCCAGGAATGGGGAACATGGGCCCTCCAGGCATGGCTGGTGCAAACATACCAGGCAACATGGGTATGCCCCCAATGGGTCCAAGAGGACCTATGATGGGGCCACCAATGATGGGTGGCTCAAGCATGCCACCAGGTATGATGCTAGGGATGCAGCCTCTAATGGGTGGTCCCATGGGTGGACCTCCACAGATGTCTGGGCCTCCACAGATGTCTGGACCTCCACAGATGTCTGGACATTCACAGATGGCTGGACGTCCACAGATGGCTGGACGTCCACAGATGGCTGGACATCCACAGATGTCTGGACATCCACAGATGGCTGGACATCCACAGATGGCTGGACATCCACAGATGGCTGGACGTCCACAGATGGCTGGACGTCCACAGATGGCTGGACGTCCACAGACAAGACCATAAATCATATATATGTAGAGCGTAAATAGGTGGCCGAGGGCCTAGAGACACTTCAAGATGTCACACGACCAGAGATCACAAACATCTACCATCTACTCATGCTCACTTTATTGTATTTCAATCTATTATAATATGTGTTGTAGCTAATAAGTTAATCATAAATATCAACAACACATGTTCAGTGAATATTGAAAAATAAACATTAAAGGAACTTCTGCTTGTTTAATTTATTCTGAATGTTAGAAGCACATCTCAGGTCTGTTGGCTCGTGTATTATATGCATACCATTCTTGTATCCTGTTCAACTATTTTTCTCAATACTGCTGCCGGCATTCCACTCTTCCACAACCCTATTTCCAGACTAGTTTCCTATGTGCCTCTTAAAACTTAATTTCCTCAGGACATTTGGGTCTAAATTCTTCCCAGTAGGGAAGAATTTGTACGTCGTACATGACTGAAGGTTATCAGTTGGAGACCCAAAGATTGGAGATGGGATGCTCTCGGGACCTGACGAGGATGATAAGGGGATTATAATATTGATTTATAAAGGCCTCAACTCACCTCAACTTGCCTATTTGTGCCTGCAGAACCGAGCTCTGGCCCTTGGACCTCGCTTTTCTAGCAGTTGGTTGTCTAATGCTCCTGGCCTATTTCTCTATCATACCTGCTTATAAAGTTATAAAAACAAAGGCAGAAGTCCTATTGGCCCATACGAGGCAGTTCCTATTTATAACCACCCAATCCCACTCATATACAAGTCCAACCCACGCTTGAAACAATCGAAGGACCCCACCTCTACATGTTACGCGGCAATTGGTTCCACAAATCAACAACCCTGTTACCGAACCAGTATTTACCCAAGTCTTTCCTAAATCTAAACTTATCCAATTTATACCCATTGTTGCGTGTTCTGTCTTGTGTTGATACTTTTAATACTCCATTAATATCTTTGTTATGTCCATTCTTCCACTTGTTAACCTCTATCATGTCACCCCTAACTCTTCGCTTTTCTGGTGAATGTAATTTAAGCTTTGTTAATCTTTCTTCATTTCTAATTTGGGGAATTAACTTTGTCATCTTACGCTGGACACGTTCAAGTGAATTTATATCCATTCTATAGTACGGCGACCAAAACTGAACTGCATAATCTAAATGGGGCCTAACCAGAGCAAGATATAGCTGAAGAACCACACCAGGAGTCTTGTTACTAACGTTTACGCTTCGATTAATAAATCCCAGTGTCCTATTTGCCTTATTACAAACATTCAGGCATTGATCCTTTTGTTTAAATTCTTACTAATCATAACTCCCAGATCCCTTTCGCAATCCGACTTCGCAATCTCAACACCATCTAGCTCGTATCTTGTAACTCATTACTTGTAATCATCATTACCTAGCCTATCATAACCACCCAATCCCACTCATATACATGTCCAACCCACGCTTGAAACAATCAAGGGATCTCACCTCCGCCACATGTCTGGTGGGTGCTCGATGCAACGAGACAATGAACATTTCTCCCATCCAGTGGCCTATTTCAGTAGGAAGGTCAAAGGACCAGAGGTTCGTTATTCGGCCACGGATCAGGAGGCGCTCGCAGTGGTAGAGTCAGTTAGATATTTTGAACCTTATCTTTTTCAACGTCATTTTGTAATCTACACTGATCACAGAGCATTAACACACATTTTTAAGAAACGCACGAAATGCCCAAGGATGTCACGCTGGTCTCACGAATTGTCTGCACACTCATTCCAGATCCTTTACAAGCCTGGACCGTCACATGTAGTGCCGGATACTTTAAGTAGGAACATCGCTATTATTAACGTTAACCAGAATATTGAAAACATTTCATCTGAGAAAATGAGAGAATTCCAAAGAATGAACCTAGATGGAAAGATATTATTGAATATTTGGAAGGGAAATTATCCGTCCCAAAACCGTAAATTGCTAAAACATGAATTCGAGTTAAAGGAGGGAGTGATATATTATGTAAATAGTCAGGCAGATCGAGCAGTATTCCAGCTAGTTATTCCAGACGAATTAAGATCATCAGCATTAAAGCTGGCACATGCATCTAAGGTTGCAGGTCACCCTGGTATCTTTAAAACTCATTTGAAAGCAAAGTCTCTCTTTTATTTTTCTGGTATGTTTTCAGAAGTAATTAAGTACGTCAAGACTTGCCCCAATTGTCAGAGGAGAAAAGGTGCCCTTAAGGTACAAGCCTTACTACAGGAATTTCCAGAGATTTCAGAACCGCTAGACCGAGTGGGGGCTGATTTGATTGATCTCCATTGCAGCCATTCAGGCAATCGGTACGTGTTGGTATTAGTGGCCCATCTGTCCAGATACACCACCTTGATCGCCATCCCTCAAAATGATTCTCATACTGTTGCCCGAGCATTCTTGAATAGGTTCGTAACTGTATTTGGGCCTCCTAAAGATTTAATAATAATAATAATAATAATAATAATTTTTATTTAGGCAAAGGTACATACATAAAGAGATTTTACAAAGTTTGTTGGCTTTATAGATAAGAGCTAGTACATACAATGCCTAAAGCCACTATTACGCAAAGCGTTTCGGGCAGGAAAAAACACTACTGACTAAAGCTTAAAACTAATGGGTAAAAAGAAAAAAAATGCGTTGAGTACAAATAAAAATAGAGGTAAAAGAGGGGGAACATTGTTGAAAAAAACAGCACAAATACAATTACAAATTATTACAGAAAATTACATTAAAACAGCGTTGATTTGAAAAAAAAAAAAAAAAAAACATACACGGGTTGACAATAGAGGGGTAAGGTAGGTTACAGGGAATTTATTAGGTATAGCTTCGTTTTTAACTTAAACTGGTTGAGAGAGGTACTGTCTTTAACATGGTTGGGAAGGTCATTCCACATTCTGGGCCCCTTGATTTGTAGAGCATTTCTGGTTTGATTAAGTCGTACTCTAGGAATATCAAAACTGTATTTATTTCTGGTGTGGTGCTCATGGGTTCTGTTACAACCTTCTATGAAGCTTTTGAGATCAGGATTGGCATTATAGTTTAGCGTTTTATATATGTATAGTACACATGAGAGAATGTGCAGTGACTTAATGTCTAACATATTCAGGGATTTGAGTAGGGGTACCGAGTGATGTCTGGGGCCAGAATTGGATATTGTCCTAATAGCAGCTTTGTGTTGAGTAATTAGAGGACGTAAGTGATTTTGGGTAGTAGAGCCCCAAGCACAAATACCATAGTTGAGATATGGATAGATAAGGGAGTAATAGAGAGTCACCAGGGCAGGGCGTGGTACATAATATCTGATCTTAGAAAGAATGCCCACAGTTTTTGAAACTTTTTTTGATATGTTTAGAATGTGTCCCTGGAAATTCAGCTTGTGGTCAAATGCCAAGGGAGCAATTTAGTTTCGGACCGAGGTCAAGAATTTAATGGGCATATATTGAGAGAAGTTTGTAAGACATTGGAGACGACCTCAGCCTTTACAACAGCTTACCACCCTCAAGCAAACGGGATGACAGAACGTACCAACCGTTCAGTTAAGGATATGCTTGCAATCCTTGCTGAACGCGATGCAAACTCATGGGACGAACACCTACCTTATGTTCAGCTGGCTCTGAATACTACTACCCACCAGTCTATTAATACCCAACCCCCTTCTTTTGTTCACTGGTCATTCATGCAATTTCCCATCAGGTCTGCTTAACAGACACAATGTTGCATATGGAGAGGACTATTCTTCAGAAGTTCTCAATTAAATGAAGAATGCTTGGAGAGTTGCAGCGGAGGCTTCAAGAAAAGCACGGGGTAGATATGCTTACTATTATGACAGGAATGTACGACCTCTGGAATTGAAGGAGTGTAGCCTTGTCTTGAGAATCAATGAAGCGGCACCCGCCAATCAGAGTAGAAAACTAGCTCCTAGATGGCGTGGGCCGTACAGAGTGATCAAGAAAGCCGGCCCTGTCAATGTTGTCACAACGGGAGTATTTGAGGATCAGGTGGAAAGAACTGATCCTGATCCTGATCAAAATCTTCTGTCTCATATCTACACCAACCAGCACATTGATCATCATTATTGCAAGTATTTCACAGCACACCAGGCTAAAAACAAACTTCAAAATAGCACCTGTCTATCAGTTTATAACCAAAATGTTAGATCACTTGGTAAACATTTTGACGATTTAAATGCATTACTCACAGCAATAGGTACTAACCTATCGTTCATTATTTTAACAGAAACTTGGCTAAATAAAGACTATACCCAACTCTACAACTTAGCTGGTTATAAAGCCATTCATAACTGCAGGCCTAATAAAAAAGGTGGTGGCACAGCTATATATTACCGAGATACATTTATCTGCAACAGTGTTATTAGTTGTTACAAATGATATGAGTGGGGCTTCTATGGGGTACTGGTACTATTAAGGGGTATAGGTAGTTAGAAGACAGGAGTATCAAATATGGGAGAGCTAAAAGGCCCGGCCCCCAAAATAAACTATCCACAGTAGTAATAACTTGCTACAAGACCAAATATGTTCGTCTAAGGGTTGATCACTGCGCTCCCACCTTGGAAGAAGAGATACTCTGTAATTCATGTACTTATTTATTAACCCGTTAACAACCCCCCATATACACTCACACCAATAACAATAATAATAATAACTTTACCACACTATCTTACGTTAAAAGCCTTGGTCCACGTAGGCAGGATACAAGGTTTACACTAATAACAAGCTAGGGTAAAGTACTACTGGATAAGCACTGAAGCTGGATGCAGCTTAGGGTAGTGAAACCACGTGGGACCCTAATACAAAACATAACACTTAGGGGTACCCAAACACTGGCAAAATACTATCCCCAGGTCTCCCCAATCGTTACTACCAGAGTAGGCACACTTACACCATATAATACTTAACTTAAGGGTACAGGAACTTCAGGTAAGGGAAATAAGTAAGAGGAGAAGGAAGGAGAGTAGGGATACAGCCACAGAGTAGGTCTTAACCTCACACCACCAGCCAAGAGAAGAGAGCGCTCCTCACGACCACCTGGCCTCCCTCATGTCGTGGTGCCGGAAGGAGCCTAAATGATCGTGCAGCTAAGCACATTAAAGATCTTCCCCTATGCAACGTATTGTTACTTTATGAGTGATTAGAAAGTATTAGTAAGCAAAGTTGGTGCCTATGTTATTATTTAATAATCAACCCCCAGCTCAGTCTTTAAATGCTCTTTGAGAAACAATAATAGTCTTACGTCTGGCAGGGAAGATACAAACAATTTCCATTCGAAATGCGCCAACTGTACTACTTAGGAAGTTTAATAGCTCAATTTTGACCTCTGGTTTCCACTGGAGAACCCAGGGTCGTAACATTAGTGACAGAGATGACTACTGTGAATATACTTTTGCTCAGTTTACAATTAAATCCCTTAAATCTTCTTTGACTATTGGAGCCATCTATAGATTTCCCAATACTAACATAGCTTCTTTCTCAGACAACCTAAGGAATCTTATTATAAACAACAATCTCAACAAAAACCACTTCATTCTGGGAGGAGATTTTAATATTGACCTGGGTCAACAAAATTGCTCTCAAGTTGACTATTTCCTTAACAGCATGAACTCCTGTATGCTAATCCCCACAATCACCAAACCTACCCGAGTCACTCAAACATCAGCCACTACCTTGGACCACATATGGACAAACATAACAGCTCCCCTTGTATCTGGTATAATCTACGACAGAACAACTGACCACTATCCTACCTTTCTCATAGCGAACATGGACATAACACCACCAAAAAGCAAGAAACTTTCATTTAGGCTACACAGTGAACCAGCTTTAGACAATCTTACAGAGGCACTTTACAATATTAACTGGGATTCTGAATTCAATAATACCCATGATATAAATTCATTAGCTAACCTCTTCATTTCCAAAACTCTAAGCCTCTACAACATTCATTGTCCCCTTCTTACCAAGCAAGTAACTGACAAAAGATTAAACAATCCATGGCTCACAAGTGGCATTCTCAACTCAATCAACAAGAAACATGAATATGAAAAGAAAGTTAGGATTGGCCTAGTTTCAAAGGAAGTAGCTAAAAGGTACTCATCAATGCTTACCAGTATCATAAGAAAGGCAAAACTTGCATATTATGTGAATAGATTCAATGAAGCAAAAGGCAACATGAAAAGCACTTGGAAAACTATCTCTAGTATCCTAGGAACTAAACAACACTCACATAACCAAATAAAACTCTACAAGGATGGGGGTATACCGTCAACTGACTTAGAAATGGCAAATGAATTTAATAGTTTCTTTTCATCGGTTGGTGCTAATCTTGCCAGTAAAATCCCACAGACTCAGACACATATTAACACATATCTCTCAGGCAGCTATCCAAGCTCTCTTCTCCTTTCACCAATCAGCCCGGCAGATGTTGTGTCCATCATACATTCTCTAAAAACCAAGGCAGGGAACACCAGTGAAATTCCCAACCCGTTCTCACACAAGACAGCACATATATGACTTAATGCTTAAAGTCAATATGTTGAATATGAATTAGTAAATATGTGATATATTCCCAGTTACTTTTTTTCCAAAACCCAAACTCTTCCTCACATACCAATTTACGTCTCACAGTACCCATCCGTCAACCTAGATAGCAGAATAGTCGTGATTGGTTCAATTATAAGGAAAATTGTAGTTATTCAGGTCCCACATGGGTTGTGAAATTTACCTACTATTGTCCATGCTCTCAGAATATTACAGATCAGCTACTTCCTATTGAAGGCTCGTAGTTTTGTTTTGAGAAATATTAGTTGTTCTTAGTAAATTATAATAAGCACTAAAAATTATTACATAGAATAACAGTCCTTCACCAATTAATATTATATACCATAGTTTGGGCTTTACAAATCTTTAAAGGATGTTTTGTAGGAACGCTAACAGAAAACGATGTTACGTTGGAATGTCTATGGGGTAAACTACTGCAAACAGGATGGTATTGTGTCTACTATACCAACTATAGCTAGGATGGGTATATTGTCCACTACCACCTGTTAGGTGGGTAAGGGGTCCAATACCACCCACAGGATGGGTATGAGAGTCACATCCACCCACAGGATGAGTATGGGGATCACATCCACCCACAGGATGGGTATGGGGTCCAATACCACCCACAGAATGAGTATGGCGTCCACTACATCCCACAGGATGGGTATGGGGCTCCAACCACCCATAGAATGGGTATGGGGCTCCAACCACCCATAGAATGGGTATGGGGCTCCAACCACCCATAGAATGGGCATGGGGTCCAATAACACCCACTGGATGTGCATATGGCGTCCATTGTCGAGCTCGAAAACCGCAGCATTCATCTCAGAACCATGCCTATTTCACGCAGATTTCTTAATAAACGTAAGTGTTTTATATGTCACAAGAAAAATAGAAATATAAGCTTCATTCTAAATACCTTACCATGGGTATATTTAAATTTAAATGTATTTTTATAATAGCCGAGCTCCGACCTCGGACAGATCGATCGACCGTGCAACTCTTTATTTATTTATTTATTTATGCATATACAAGAATGTACATTGGGAATGTGAGGATACATAATATGGTAATTACAGTCTTGTAAAGCCACTAGTACGCGCAGCGTTTCGGGCAGGTCCTTAATCTAAGAAAATTTTAAGAAGGTAAATACTTGCAAAATTTATAGACAAAAAAATGATAACAGTTACGTGGAATGAAAAAAATAAGATGAGAGAAAATTGTAGGTACAGTATATTAAAGCACATAGGTAGCTAAGATTGATTGCAATGACAACTTGAATGGTAGTTGACAAAAATTGGTAGGCACAATACAGCATAAACAGTATAAGATTGATAGCAATGACAGCTTGAATGGTAGTTGACAAAAATTGGTAGTCACAATACAGCATATGGCTAGCACATAAAAGACAGCAATGAACACAATGATAAGGTTGTTTGATATTACATAAAAATTAGGAGATTGGGTAACACTAGGTACAGAGCAAATTTAAAGCTCAGTGTAGGAAACTAAGAAGATGAAATTAGGTACTTTTTGGTTTTGCTTTTAAATAAGGCAAAAGTTTTACCATTTTTCAATTCACTAGGGAGTGAGTTCCATAGACTAGGTCCCTTAATTTGCATAGAGTGTTTACACAGATTAAGTTTGACCCTGGGGATATCAAAGAGATATTTATTTCTGGTGTGGTGATAATGGGTCCTATTACATCTGTCAAGGGAGAGTTTCAGAGCATGGTCTGCATTTAAGAACAGGGTTTTGTAAGTGTAGTTGACACAAGAGAATGTGTGGAGGGAGTTAATATTTAGCAAGTTTAGGGATTTAAACAAGGGAGCTGAGTGTTGTCTGAAAGCAGAGTTAGTTATTATTCTGATAGCAGATTTTTGCTGTGTGATGATGGGCTTAAGGTGGTTTGCAGTGGTAGACCCCCATGCACAGATACCATAATTAAGATAGGGGTAGATTAGTGCATAATATAGCGAGAGGAGAGCAGAGTTAGGAACATAATATCTGATTTTGGAGAGTATACCAACTGTCTTAGAGACTTTCTTAGTTATGTGTTGAATGTGGGTGCTGAAGTTGAGTCTCTTGTCTAGGAATAGGCCAAGAAACTTGCCATCATTTTTATTACTGATGTTAATGTTGTCTATCTGTAGCTGAATTGCATTTGATGATTTGCTTTCTCTCAGAACAATGTTTATTTCACGTGAATTCGTTAATAAACATATATGTTTTATATGTCTCAAGAAAGGCAGACATATAAGCTTCACTTTAAACACTTTACCATAGACATATTTAAAGTTCTAATGAAGATACATGTATTTTAAAAATTACGGAGCTCCCACCCCGTACAGACTTAACGACAGAGCAACACTCTCTCAGATCAATGTTTATTTCACGTAAATTCGTTAATAAACACAAATGTTTTATATGTCTTAAGCAAGATAGAAATAAGAGCTTCATTTTCAATACATTACAATAGACATATTTATAGCTCAAGTGAAGATACATATGTTTTTATAGTAGCGCTCAGTAGCTTGTCGGGCATGGAGTGCAGACGCCTACGCACTTGCCGATATATTGTATAATTAACAAAGATACGCTAATAAAGCCTAAAATCTTATATGCCTCCAGAAAGACCGAGATATGAACATTATTATGATTGCACCAAATGAAATACATCATGTTCGAGAACAAAGATATATCAATTTTAAAATAAGTTTCGACTCTTGCTCGGGCGAGAGAGATGGGGCGACTCTCGTCCCATCTATTGGGGATTCTGTCCCCTAAATACCCAAAGCTACTCAAACCCCCGTAGCATTATTTAAGTAATGAAGTAATATGGTATATTTACTCACTATAATGTGGGTGTTGAATGCAGAACATGAGAAAACATATATTTACTCCAAACTAATGTAATTTCAATATGAAATAAGTAGCATCAAAGGAAGTCGACGCTCCAAGTGTCAATGTTGTGGAGCGACTTATCCAAGATATATCGTTGTTTGGAAAGTGTTTGTTGGCACATCCAGTTGTCGCACTTCTCTGCACAAATTATCACAAATTTAAATTATAATGTTAAGAAGTAGAATACATATTTTTAATAAAATCTAACATAACTAGCCAGAAAACATTTAACATTTATTAAAAATATATGTTTGGAAGTTAAATCGACTTCATGGGACAATAGTTTTGTTAAATTACAAAAAAAAAAAAAAAAATATATACTCGTTATTCGTTGACATGCGTTCGTTACTTAAACTACCATGTACTGTACTTATATAAAATCTCCCATCCCAGCAAACACAGAACGTTTGTGGACGTTTTTAAATGGTCCCACAAAGGTAATACTGTAACTTTTGACATAAATACGTATATCTGACGTTCTTAAAACCAAAGGATATAACTAAAAACATATATTCTTGAGACACAATTTTTTAAGATTTATGTAAAAATTTAAAAATAATAGTAAATGCTATGGAATTATAATGTTTTCATGCTTTATATTTAAGAATAAATAATTTTCAGTCAACATTTAGTTTTTTTTGTTTACTTTCTGTAAAGCTATCCAATTTACGTTCTTATAACATAAATATAACATTTATATGACGTCAGTATAACGTTATTTACACGACATCATTACGTTATTATGATGTTATATTAACGTATAATTCCTGTGTGAAAACCAGAATATATATTGAACTTTATGTTTTAAACCTTGTAAAGTTATCATAAAACTTGGAATAAGACGGTAAGCATGCTTTACTTATGAAAATATACAAACAAATCAACAAAAACATTTTAACATAAAAACATGAACAACATGAATAAAAACATGAATGAATTTGTAAAGAATTTTTTAATTTGAGTTAAACTAAATACAAACTTAATATGTTTTGCTAACGCAAAAATATATTCCCGAGGTATTGTAATTGCAAATAAATATTTAATACAATTATTTGTATCATTTTTTTTATTTTAGATTTCCGTATTGCTTGATAATATATAATAGCGTTTAGATAATGCTAGCGCTGGACATTCTTTAGGCTCGTTGCATGTTGTGGTAGTCGCCGCCATTTTAAAACCGTGTCGAGAGGGACTGCTGTTGGCTTATCCACAAAATCCTGCTGCATCTTCAATAGTTAAGGTAACTGTTTTCTTTTATTTGCTCTTAGACATGTGTAGTATATATATAAGCTTGTGGTGGTAGGCTGGATGGTGTGTTGATGGCCCTGGCTGGAGGTGTGTTGATGGTGGTGTTGTGTTGATGGCCCTGGCTAGAGGTGTGTTGATGGTGGTGTTGAGTTGATGGCCCTGGCTGGAGGTGTGTTGATGGTGGTGTTGTGTTGATGGCCCTGGCTAGAGGTGTGTTGATGGTGGTGTTGAGTTGATGGCCCTGGAGGCGTGTTGGGGGCCCTGGAGGTGTGTTGATGGCCCTGGAGACGTGTTGGTGGCCCTGGAGACGTGTTGGTGGCCCTGGAGGTGTGTTGGTGGCCCTGGAGGTGTGTTGGTGGCCCTGGAGGTGTGTTGGTGGCCCTGGAGGTGTGTTGGTGGCCCTGGCTGGAGGTGTGTTGATGGTGGTGTTGTGTTGATGGCCCTGGAGGCGTGTTGATGGCCCTGGAGGTGTGTTGGTGGCCCTGGAGGTGTGTTGGTGGCCCTGGCTGGAGGTGTGTTGATGGTGGTGTTGTGTTGATGGCCCTGGAGGCGTGTTGATGGCCCTGGAGGTGTGTTGGTGGCCCTGGAGGTGTGTTGGTGGCCCTGGAGGTGTGTTGGTGGCCCTGGAGGTGTGTTGGTGGCCCTGGAGGTGTGTTGGTGGCCCTGGAGGTGTGTTGGTGGCCCTGGAGGTGTGTTGGTGGCCCTGGCTGGAGGTGTGTTGATGGTGGTGTTGTGTTGATGGCCCTGGAGGCGTGTTGATGGCCCTGGAGGCGTGTTGATGGCCCTGGAGGCGTGTTGATGGCCCTGGAGGTGTGTTGGTGGCCCTGGAGGTGTGTTGGTGGCCCTGGAGGTGTGTTGGTGGCCCTGGCTGGAGGTGTGTTGATGGTGGTGTTGTGTTGATGGCCCTGGAGGCGTGTTGATGGCCCTGGAGGTGTGTTGGTGGCCCTGGAGGTGTGTTGGTGGCCCTGGAGGTGTGTTGATGGCCCTGGAGGTGTGTTGGTGGCCCTGGAGGTGTGTTGATGGCCCTGGAGGTGTGTTGGTGGCCCTGGAGGTGTGTTGATGGCCCTGGAGACGTGTTGGTGGCCCTGGAGGTGTGTTGGTGGCCCTGGAGGTGTGTTGGTGGCCCTGGAGGTGTGTTGGTGGCCCTGGAGGTGTGTTGGTGGCCCTGGAGGTGTGTTGGTGGCCCTGGAGGTGTGTTGGTGGCCCTGGCTGGAGGTGTGTTGATGGTGGTGTTGTGTTGATGGCCCTGGAGGCGTGTTGATGGCCCTGGAGGTGTGTTGGTGGCCCTGGAGGTGTGTTGGTGGCCCTGGAGGTGTGTTGGTGGCCCTGGCTGGAGGTGTGTTGATGGTGGTGTTGTGTTGATGGCCCTGGAGGCGTGTTGATGGCCCTGGAGGTGTGTTGGTGGCCCTGGAGGTGTGTTGGTGGCCCTGGAGGTGTGTTGGTGGCCCTGGCTGGAGGTGTGTTGATGGTGGTGTTGTGTTGATGGCCCTGGAGGCGTGTTGATGGCCCTGGAGGTGTGTTGGTGGCCCTAGCTGGAGGTGTGTTGATGGCCCGATATATATATATATATATATATATATATATATATATATATATATATATATATATATATATATATATATTTATATATATATATTATGAATATCAGAGGTCCCAGGACATTGGACCCAGGACAATTATTGTGCATGTGTAGTATGTATATTTATGTAGTATATTTGGCATATTTTTTGGCATTTAGTTAATGCCAGTTAGTGGCATGTCTCTGCACCGTTTCCAGTTTGTTGATATGCTTCTTAAGATATGGGCACCATACAACTGCTGCATACTCCAACTTTGGTCTAACAAAAATTGTGAACAATTTCAAAATTTCTGTTGAAGAAATCCTGTTTCCTAGTTCTGCATCTGTTTTGGTATAACACCTCCTTTTTTTCACACCTCTATTTTTTACATTCATCAATGTTTCGGTACGTGCAATAGTATGTATTGTTTCATTGCAGATAACAGCATTTAAATTTTGTTTGTTTCTTAGACTTAGACTCGTACTACCAAGTTGCTGTTGGCAATTGGATAATTTTGTTATGAAGTCATTTGTTATTTTTTCCCCTATAGTAATTTATGCTTTTGATCTCAATTAGTTTTATATCCTAGCTTTTTAATTTTTTCCCCTTATATATTGCCATCTTATCTGTCTGCTTTACATGGCTTAAGCAGAGTCATGTCTGCTTAAGCCTTTGTTATTTTACTAATTTACCTGTTTTAATTATTATTTGTTTTCAAAGTTTAGTTTACCCCATTTTATTTGCTTTTTGCAGTACAGTACTTTACTAATAATCTTGTAATAGTAATTGGTAATGTAGCACTTGGCCTTTCTCCTTCAGAATGTATGCACACATTATAGAAAAAAGAAGAGAATACCACACAAGATGGCAGCGTATGTCACGGGCCAAAAAGCGACGCCTAAAAGAACAGGCGTCCCAGCGTGGCAAAAATGAAAATAGTGATGAGGTTGAGATTCAGTTGTTGAATCAGGATCCTTTGGCCAATGTTACAACAAACAGCATAGGCGATGACCATGCTGCTTTGTCATCTAATTCAGAACCTAATATTGGTGGTGGAGCCAATGAAGATGCATCATCTCTGGAAAGTCAGAGAGAGAGAGATTGGACTTGGGACATGATTGATGAGCATGACCCAATATCATCAGAGTCAGAGAGCAGTGGTGATGAGGATGATAAATCATTATCAGATGTATTGTTAGTATGGGTTAATAAATATGGCATAACACACAATGCCATTGATAATTTATTAAAAAAATTGAGAAAACAGGGACATGCTGACTTGCCAAAAACAGCTCGTTCGTTACTGAATACAGTTAAACATATACCTACTGAGACTAAATCAGGCATGATGTATATCTACTTTGGGTTAGAGGAGGAAATGTTGAAAACTTTAAGGCTGTATCCTAAATCAACAATAAGAGATTTGGCAGAAATATCTTTAATTTGCAACATTGATGGTTTGCCAATATTTAGAAGTAAAAATGAAAGTTTATGGCCTGTTCTTTGTGCTATCAATAATGTCAAACCTATAAGAGTTTTCCCAGTAGTCCTCACATACGGAAGCTCTAAACCTAGTGATTTAGATTTTTTAAATGAATTCATTCAGGATTTGAAAAAAATTATGCACTATGGATTTAAAAATGATGACAAAACATTGCCAGTAAAACTAAAAGGAGTCATATGTGATGCCCCAGCAAAAGCAATGGTGAAGGCAATCAAACTCCACTCTGGCTACTTTGGGTGTGGTAGATGTACCCAAGAGGGTGTTTGGAATGGAAGAATGACTTATCAACAAGTGAAAAATTTACAACTCATAACAGATGAAGATTTTCGTAATCAATCTAATTCTCAACATCACCATGGTAGATCACCATTCTGTGACTTAAATATAAATATGGTGAGTACTTTTCCCATAGACTATATGCATCAGATATGTCTTGGGGTTATGAAAAGGTTACTTCTTGCCTGGATACGAAATAAAAACGTAAAATTATGTGCTCGCCAAGTTGATGAAATTAGTCAGCGTCTAATTCAACTAACACAATTTGTGCCTATGCACTTTGCACGTAAACCTCGAAGTCTTTCAGAGGTTGATAGATGGAAAGCGACTGAATACAGGCAACTCCTTCTCTACACCGGTAAGATTGTACTGAAGGGAATCTTACCCAAAGAATTGTATGACCATTTCCTGACTCTGAGTGTAGCCATTTCTATTCTTGTATCACCTAAATTGATTCAGTTAAATTACAGCCAATATGCACATGATCTTTTGCTGTACTTTGTGTTAAAGGCTCGTGAGCTGTATGGTAAGGATTTTTTAGTGTACAATGTACACTGCCTAACACACATATCCTCTGATGCCAAAGAGTTTGGTAGTTTGGACAGATGTTCAGCATTTCCATTTGAAAATTACCTGCAGCAGGTTAAGAATATGGTTCGATCAAGTAAAAACCCTCTTGTTCAAATTGCAAAGAGGCTGAAAGAGATGCAGCATGCTCAAAGGATTTATACACCAAATACAGAACATAAAATATATACCAAGGCACCAAACAATGCCTATTTGCTGAATAATGAAACTTGCTGCCAAGTTTTGGACACTGTCAGTGACACCGATGAAAATGGAGACAGCATGTTCCTTTGCAGGGTATATTCGAGAAGTATACCTCTCTTTGAGAAACCTTGTAACTCCAAATTAATTGGAGCATTTAAGGTTCTTACTAGGAATTCATCCATGAAGGTGATTCCAGCAAGAAAACTAAACCGCACAGGTATGATGATCGAGACAGAAAGCGCAAATACTTTTCTGTCAATACAACATGACTTATGACAAGTACGTATTTAAATACTGTATCCATGCTTTAATAATAGTTTGAACTAATATTGTAAGTTAATGAGATTCACAATTTTGTTTTTTATTAAAGCTATTATCTTTTGACCAATATTTACCTGTTTAAAAATCCCATTACCCTGTATTTCATGAAAATTATTAATATTTTGAGAGCACATTAAGAGATAAAACTGTATTAAGCCTTTTAGTCCATACATGGCAGCTACTGTTTATACCAACCGAAAATCATTTACAAATGTGGCTAATCTATGATTGACACAATCAAGTAAATCTATTACCAACTTTATGCTAATTTCTTTTTTTGGGGAGAACAACCCTTAATAAGATTTTTCAATTTTGTAGATGACATCTGAAAAGCGGTATGCAGTGGTAGGCTTCAATGATCGTAGTGTGGGTATCATCTCCACAACCTGGATTGAAAAATCTGATGATGTAAGCATTACTTTGAAACTAAAAAATTGCATATATTGAGTTGCTTTAAAAATATTCCAAATTAGTGCTAAAATTAGCATGTAACAGTTTATTTCGACTTTTCAGGAAAAAATATTGTGCTGGTGGCCACAGAGCAGGCATACAGTTAGTGCCCAAAAGCACGAAAAGCCAGACACGACAAATTGGCGAGTGCATGTCGTATCAACAATCCTATCAACAACTGGTAGGTATTAAATTTATAATTATTAAGATTTAAGATACAAGACACCTATTCATTCATTCACCATAACTTTAACACTGCAGACAAAAACAGCATTATAATTATATTTTAATCACAAGATGGGTTTCCTCATAGCTACTTAAGACTTTTGTGCCCCAGTTATAAGTTCCAAATCATGTACGTCGTTTTATTAAACATCTCTTTAGGAAGCTGATTTAAGTTATTTCTTAGTGTTCACTACTCTACTAGGTAACGATAAATATATATCTCGCTGATATATTACTAATTATATTCAATTATTACAGATGATTTTGACGTTGCAAAACGAAGATGCTTAGCTGCGGAAGACACTTCAAATGTCGAAACTGAAGACGATATGGGCTATCCTCGACAACGAAAAAGGAAACCATGCTTCAAATATGAAGAAGAGAATTCCGAGAATAACAAACGTAAGCATTGATAACCTACTACAGTAATTTAAAAAAAAATTGCAACTTGAAAAATGCCATTCAATACATTAAGCAATTTAAATAATTTCAGGCAATCATCACTCGTCTCAATCCAAGAAGAAGTGTTCGCCATCTTCATATGAGAATACACCTTCAAAAGAAATAAGTCCTCCGCAAATACCATATTATTCTGGTATATTAAGTGAATGTAAGGATTAGTAGTAAATAACATTAAAAGTTCTAAATTGATATTTAACCATGCTTCCTTTGTTTGGTTATTTATGCTTTTGGTTTAAAAAAAACTAAAAACTGCTCTAAACTTAGTTCTTGCTGTTTTTTTTTTTTTTTTTGTTTAATTCCTTCTGGAAGTACTAGAAGCTTTGAGTAATTTTTATGCTTATCTGGAATTTCTGTATAGAAATATGTGTTTATTTCTAATTGTTTAATATTAAGTATATTATTCTTTTATGTGCATATGGGGTCTAGTGAACTTTTCCCACTTTGTCTAGCAGGTGCTTTTCACTTGTCACAGTTCAGGGAAATTTTGGTTTTCCTTTGATCTAGTCACTAGAAACAAGCAGGTTTGTTATTACTTTTCTTTTTGTTTGTCCCTTACGTGTTAATTTGTCCTTTATCTTACCTTTACCTTACGTGTTAATTTGTCCCTTACCTTAAGTTAATTTTTAAAATATGTATCTCATATTGACCCCCACCTCTCTCATGTTAGTTCAAACTATATTAAAGTCTTAAAAATATATTTTGGTTAACAAGTGTTTGAAATAAGCATAACTCCTTTTCAGCTAATAGAACAGTCCTACAAAAGCCGTCTCCAGTGAAGACTACACTTCACAATACACCTTCAACGGCATCAGTATTTCCTCATGAAGGTAATAAGTTAATTTTTAAAATGTGTATTTCATGTTGACCCCCACCTCTCTCATGTTAGTTCAAACTATATTAAAGTCTTAAAAATATTATTTGGTTAAAAAGTGTTTGAAATAAACATAACTCCTTTTCAGCTAATAGAACAGTCCTACAAAAGCAGTCTCCAGTGAAGACTACACTTCACAATACACCGTTGACGCCATCAGTATTTCTTCATGAAGGTAATAAGTAATTATTTAAAATATATATCATGTTGACCCACTCTCTCATGTTGACCCTCATTCTCTCTCTCATGTTGACCTCCCTTTTCTCATGTTGAAATTTGTTTTGTTAATTTTGTTCTGTCACCTCTTCTTATTCTGTGTGTATGTGTCTGTCTGTCTCTGTATGTCTCTCTATCTTTCTTTTCTTTCTTTTTCTTTATTTATTTCTTTCTTTTCTTTTTTCTTCTCTTCTCATGTTGGCCCTCCTCTCTCTCATGATAACCCCCCCCCCCCTCTCTGATGTTGGCTCACCCTCTTTCTGATGTTGGGTAGTTTAAATGTGATGTAGACATATAGTATAACTTATAATATTAGTATGCAGTAGTAAAAGCTCATGAAATTTGTTGATTATACAGTACAGTAGTTAGATTTTAATAGCTAAATCTTGCAATCTTAAAGACAATGAGCTGGTCACGCCAAGTACTTCAGTCGTTAGGACTCCAAGGTCAAGGAATTTATTCGACCCAAAGTCACCAGACAAGAACGATGGGAGTTTGAAAGAAATGATGCAGAATATGAGTAAGTTTTGAAAGTTTAATTAATTTATTCTGTAGCCTATAACCTATATGTACCCTATGGGTAATAGGCATAAGTTTCATGTTCAAGTAGACTGCAAACTGAGCAGGTTAGATTGCTGAATTTGCTTCCAATTATATAAGCAGTTTCATAATTACTAAGAAATTATCCCATTATCTATCACATCAGTCATAGCCTACTTTTTGGGTGCTTTCTCAGTGTCAGTTATTTTAAAATATACTTTATAATGCTTTTATTTTAAATGTACATTCAAGATATGTAATATAATAGCATGTACACTTTCTATATACTGTATAAATTTCCAGGTAACATGTTGCAGGCCATATACACTGAAGTGAATGAACTGAAAAGTGATGTGAATGAACTGAAAAGTGATGTGAAGATATTGAAAGCAACTTTGACTACAAAAGAAACAGACAAGATCATAGAAGATCTAATACCAAATCCTATTGCTGCAGAAGGTGATCTTAATGTTCTCAATAGGAAGTTAGCGGAATCGAGTTTCAGAACAAAATTTGTAAGTGGTATTTTAACAGTAATGTTTCCTTCAATTTTTCATCTTAAATATTACAGATATTTGCTAATTTTCTAATTAAAATTTTTTGATAGTTCATGCAGAAAAGATAAAATTGCTAAATAATAAGAATAATGATATAATCTTGTTTATATAGGATAGGATAAAATATAACACTTATGTATTTGTAAATTATGTAATATTAACACAGAGTCTTTCACACTCTCCTGAGTGCTTTCTCAAGGTCTTGAGTGTATGGTTAGGATGAGGCTTACATTTCAACGACTATATTTCTCTTGCTAATTTTGTTAGTCGTTGAGATGTATCTCTTCATAACACACACACTT
>NC_091157.1:52455878-52465878 GCF_040958095.1 Procambarus clarkii
ATATAGTATATAGTGTATACTCAGGAAATTTTACTTGTTTTAGTTTTAAGTAACAATAACTGCTTGTGACGTCAGACTGATCTCAGCATGCCATGAATCACAGCCTGCTTGATCATGAATTGTTTGAAGGTGCTTAATTGTCAAGTTCTCTTGAATAATATATATTTTGTCTCTCTTTTCTTTCTATCTTTCTTTTTCTTTCTCTTTCTTTCTTTCTCCTTTGTTTTCTTTCTTTCTTTCTTTCTCTTTCTTTTTCTCTTTCTCTTTCTTTCTCTTTCTACATGAATATTATACTTGACTGTGTTTACATTCACTTGTAGATTTTTATTTTTAGTTAATTAGTCCTAAACTTTTGATTTATAGATTTTTATTTTTAGTCACAGAAAAACTATAATGTTATATGTATACTCGGGAAATTTTACTTGTTTTAGTTTTAAGTAACAATAACTGCTTGTAACGTCAGGCTGATCTCACTCAGCATGACATGAATCACAGGCTGCTTGATCACGAAATCTATTGTGTTCACATATTGCTTATATAGATTTTTACTTTTATATTCTATTATAGATATAGTCTATATATTTCGAGCTATTACATATATTTTGTTGTATTACTCAATCTTAAATAAATATAATATTTTAATTCTCTTTTTGTACCCTATTTATTTGTAATTTACACGTACATATATAGGATGTCCATTTCTTTCTCAGATATGTCTTCTTTCTTTCTCTCCCTTTCTATTTCAGATATAATTTAAAAAATTATTATACCCTGATTTACCCTAAATGTTTTAATGTAGGTAATTAAAAGATTATAAAAAGGTTTTTTTAAATGTTATTTATTTACGTTCTAAGGTCGTATAAAAAAATTCTCAAAAAACATTTTTAAAACGTAATTATAAACGTGCTGAAAACAATGAAATGTCGTTTTTAGAACGTTTTAAAAACGTGAAAATGTTTGCTGGGATGTCTCTTCGCTCATCTCACCGAACCCTACAGGCTGTGATATATTGTTTAATTAATTGAGATTCACAAATAGAGCTTATAATTGTATATGTTATCAAAAAGGCAGAGCTTAGTTTAGTTCATTTATTATGCACCCCATACCCATACTATGGGCGATAGTGGAGTGTTACAGAGGCACATAATGGGCTCAGGGACTGAGCCCCACAATTCATATAGCCAAGCAAGTTATAATCTTGATAAGTAAGTAAGTAATTATCAAAAGAAGGCACCAAACCGGGAAGGCTATGTAGCACCATCAAATACGCAAAATAATCAGAGGGCGCTAAATATCACCGAGGATGCCAATACGAGAACAAAAACGCATAAGGCGAACGATATCAAAAGTATCCGAGTCACCAAGAATTCTATCGAGGGACAGGTGACCGCGAGGGGCGGTCGGAAAGCAAGACATACGCTCGTCCTGGAAGTCAGGACATTCAAGAAGGACATGCACGACCGTAAGAGGGACAACGCAACTAGGACAATAAGGAGCAGGGCGGCGCTCCATCAAGTGACCATGGGTTAAGCGAGTATGGCCAATACGCAACCTCGCCAGAGCTGTTTCCCACCGCCGGTTACGGTGGAAGGAGGACGGCCACGAGGAAACACAACATTTAAGAGTACGTAGCTTGTTACCAGTAACAGACAACCAAGAAGCCTGCCAACGGGTAAGGACTGAGGAATGGATAACCGGGTAAAAGTCGGAATACGGAATGCCTTTACGAGAGATGGGACAAGAGCGGACAGCTTCCTTAGCGGCAGCATCCGCACGCTCATTTAAAGACACGCCAATATGGCTGGGAACCCAACAAAACTCAACCGACTTAAATTTACTGTGAACGAGAAACAGCCAATGCTGGATCTCGACAACTACTGGATGAACTGGATTAAAGCACCCGAGAGCCATGAGGGCACTACGAGAGTCAACAACAACCACAAAGGAAGACTGACAACGAGAAAGCAGGAGACGAAGAGCATAGAGAATAGCATAAAGTTCCGCTGTAAAGATGCTAGTCTCCGGAGGCAAGCGACACATATAAGTGCGATCAGGAAAAACAACAGAGTAGCCAACACCGTCCGCTGACTTAGACCCATCGGTGAAGACAGAAACGGAGCGGGAGTGAGAAGAAAAGTGCTCAAGGAAAAGGCGTTTTAGAACCGTAGGAGGGGTAAAAGCTTTAGTGATACGAGTCAAGGATGTACAAAACCGCGGAAGAGGGACCCTCCACGGGGGCAAAGAAGGAACAACACGAGGAGAAACACCAGAAATACGAACGGAAAGAGAATCCTGTAGGCGAGATAACCGGACAGAAAGAGGGAGGTGGTGAAGAGGAACAGGAACCGCAGGAGGGGTAAAAGTTAAAGCACGACAGAGGCGAGAGGAAGGATGTTGCAAGGACCGCGCAAGATAGCGAAGACAGTAGCGATCACGGCGGTCCTGGAGAGACAGGAAGCCAGTGTCAACATACAAGCTAAGGACGGGAGTCGAACGAAAGGCACCAGAACTGAGGCGCAACCCAGTATGGTGCAAAGCATCAAGACGGCGAAGAGTAGAAGGAGAAGCAGACGAGTAAGCAGGGCAACCATAATCGAGCTTAGACAGGACGAGAGAGGAATGTAAAGCAAGGAGAGTGCGCCTATCTGCCCCCCAAGAAGTATGGGACAAGACCCGAAGGAGGGTAAGGGCCTTAGAGCACTCAACACGGAGGTAAGAGATATGGGGAGACCAAGACAAACGAGTGTCAAGGAATAACCCCAAAAGCTTCGCGGAATCTTTGTATTCAAGGGGATGACCATAAAGTGACAAAGAGGGACGAAGAACAACCCGTTTCCGCGTAAAAGTCATGGCACAAGTCTTAGAAGTAGAGAACTTGAAGCCATGACCTGTGGCCCAAGACGACACGGCATCAATTGCAAGTTGAAGCCGGCGTTGAAGGAGAGGCGAAACATCACCCTGACAACAAAGGGTAAGATCATCGACATAGAGAGCGGAGAAGACACCAGAAGGAAGAGAGGAAAGAAGACCATTGAGGGCAACCAGAAAAAGAGTAGTGCTCAGAACACTACCCTGGGGCACACCTTCGTATTGCTGAAAAGAGGGAGACAGAGCGGTACCAAGGCGCACCCGAAAGGAACGACGAGAGAGGAAGCTGCGGAGAAAGAGAGGGAGATGACCACGAAGGCCAAAAGAATGAAGTTGAGATAGGATATGATAACGCCAAGTGGTGTCGTAAGCCTTTTCTAGGTCAAAAAGGACGGCAACAACGGAGGTCTTCGCAGCAAAAGCAGTACGAATATAGACCTCCAAGTTCACCAGGACATCTGTCGTGCTGCGGCACTTGCGGAAACCAAATTGAGAAGGGGAGAGGAGGTGATGGTGTTCCAGGAACCACGTCAGACGAACGTTAACCATACGTTCAAAGAGTTTGCAGACACAGCTTGTGAGAGCAATAGGGCGAAAGTCCTTAGGGGAAGTACCCAGAGACCCCGGTTTGCGAACAGGGAGGACAACGGCATCGAGCCAGTCCTCAGGGACTGACGACGACTCCCAGATCCGATTATACAGACTCAGTAAATACTGAGACGTGCTCGGAGGGAGATGGCGAAGCATCTCATAATGAATACCATCGGAGCCCGCCGCCGTAGAACCGTAGAGGGCCAGGGCAGAACGAAGTTCAGAGAGAGAGAAGGGATCATTATAGGGAAGCTGAAGATGAGTGCAGAAATCTAAAGGACGAGACTCAAGGACAGGTTTACGAAGAAGGAAAGATTGGGGAAGATGAAGACCAGAGCTAACAGAAGAAAAGTGGGAACCCAGTTCGGAAGCGACCTGCAACGGGTCCGCCACAAGAGTATCATGGAGGTGAAGGACCGGTGAAACATCGGGAACGAACTTACCCGCTATCTTGCGGATACGCTTCCAGATCTGGGCCAGAGGGGTTTCGGACGTAATTGTCGAGACATAAGATGCCCAACATTCACGTTTAGCCGTACGGATGGCCCTACGGGCCACCGCACTTGCTTTCCGAAAGAAAAGAAAAGAATCGGTCGTCTGCCTACGGCGGTGCTTCTTCCAGGCTGCACGCTTACAGCGGACAGCCCGAGCACAGTCCGCATTCCACCAGGGAACGCACTTCCGTGGACCCCGAGAGGAAGAGCGAGGAATAGAGCGGAGGGCAGCGTCGAAGACAGTGTCATGAAAAAGGAGGAGAGCGCGAGAGAGGGGCAGAAGGGAGAGGTCAGAGAGAGTAGCACTGAGGGAAAATAGGGTCCAGTCCGCCTTAGCAAACTGCCACCTAGGGAAAGAGAGGGAAGGGCGAAAAGAGAAAAAGGAAACAAGGATGGGGAAATGATCACTTCCATGGAGGTCATCAAGAACCTGCCACGTGAAATCTAAGTAAAGAGAAGAAGAGCAGAGAGAAAGATCAAGACAAGAAAGGGTGCGAGTTCGAGAGTCCAAATGAGTGGGCTCACCAGAATTCAGAAGAGACAGGGAAGAAGAGAGGAGAAACGGCTCAAGGAGGCGACCCCGGGTATTCGTCAGAACGTCACCCCAAAGAGAATGACGACAATTGAAGTCACCCAGCAGGAGCACAGGCTCCGGCAAGGAGTCTAGGAGGTGTTTCAAATCAGGAAGAGAGAGCGGGACACTCGGGGGGAGATAAATGGAACAAACTGTGTACCATTTCCCCACAAAGATACGAGCAGCAGAACAATGGAGAGGCGAAGGAAAAAGTAAAGGAACAAAGGGAACATCAGCCCGAATCAAGAGAGCAGAAGAATTAGAAGCCCCAGCAATGGCTGGGGGGGGGGAGAGAAAGGAATAGCCACGAAAACGACCAGGACGAGCACCAAGCATTGGCTCCTGGAGACAGACACAAAGGGGCGAAAACCGCGAAACCAGAAGTTGGAGTTCGAGGAAATTGGCGTAATAACCTCGAACGTTCCATTGAAGAATGGACAACGACGAGAAGAGAAAGGACAAAAACAGAGAACAAGGAAGAAACAAAGGCGAAAGAGCAACAGAGCACGTTAAAGAATATCAGGGTCGGGATCAGGGTCAGCAAAGTCAGGGTTAGGTGGCATGGGTAAACTGAGCAAAGACGGAGGGAAGGAAACGGGAGAACAGATCAGAGGCGGGCGGGCAGGGTCCGGAGGAGGAGGAGGAGGAGGAGGAAGAGGAGGAGGAGGAAGAGGAGGAGACAACGGAGAGGATCCGTCAAGGACAGCAGCAAGAGGAGGGGGAGTAGAAAGAGGGGAGCGCACCCCAGCAAGAGCAGCAACCGAAAGGGAAGCAGGGTCCAAAGAAACCTCCATAGCAGGAACAGGGGGCGTAAGCACTGAAACGGGAGGGGAAGGAGCAACAGAGCCAGAAGGAGGAGCTGAGGAAGAAAGCGAAGCCTTCTTACCCGCCGGGGAAGAGGAAGGAGAGGAGCCAGGCTTACGCTTCTGACTTAAAGAGACCGGTGTTCCAGCAACTACGTACCGGGCAACGGATTCCAGTGTCTCAACCGGAGAAGCCGAACGAGAGCACACACGACGGCCGGTAGGAGAGCGATGGACATCTGCCCGCACCGACAGGCGGTGGGGAGAGCTGATAGATGGAGGAAGAGGATGGGAAGGAGGACCGGAGGGGGACGAGGAAGAAGACACAGAAGACACGACAGACCGGGTAGAAGGAAGGGGAACCCCAGACAGAGGACCAGGAGGAGGATCCTTCGGGAGAGAACCCGAAGGAACAGAGGAGGGGGCAGTGGGCGCATCAGGGTCCAAGGCCCGGAAACGGTTGTGAGTCTGAGGAAGGCGGGAAGGACGAGGAGAGGAAGAGCGCAACACGCGAGCATAAGAGATATTAGCATAAGGCGGGAGCCGGCGAACCTGGCGCCTCGCCTCAGGAAAAGATAAACGCTCCCGGTGCTTCAGGTTGAGGACGGCTGCCTCAAGCTTGTAATGGACACACGCACGGGAGAAGGTAGGATGGGCCTCACCGCAGTTGAGGCAACGAGCCTGGGGAGAAGTGCACTCCGACTTAGAGTGACCTTCGCCACCACACAAAGGACAGAGAGAGACAGTGCCGGAGCAGCGGAGGGCACCATGCCCAAACCTCCAGCACTTGTTGCAGAGCCGAGGAGAAGGAATGTACTCCTGGACAGAGCACCTGGCACCAGCAAGAATGACAGAGGGTGGAAGGGTCCTACCATCAAAGGTAATCTTCACAACCCGGAGGGGTTGACGGCGACTACCACGAGGGGGACGAGTAAACGTGTCCACCTGGAGAATAGAATGGCCCTGGGCAGCGAGGATATGTCGAATATCGTCGTGGCAGTCGCGCAGGTCCCGAACACCGGTTGCAACATGGGGCGGGAGCAAAATAGTGCCAACACTGGCATTCAACTGAGCGTTTTTCGAGACCCGAACGGGGGTCTCGCCAAGGCAGGACAAGGCAGCCAAGCGGGAAGCAGCATCCTGAGAAGGAGCAGCAACGACACGTGTACCGAGACGAGTGGGGTTGAAAGTAATGGAGGCATCCACGGAATCAATGAGATGTCGATGAAGGGAGAAATCGTCAGGAGGCGCAGAATCAAGAGGGAGGAGATCAAAATATTTGGCCCACGAAGCGGGACCAAACAAGGCTTGATAGGTAGCAGAACTGGAAGGAATCGAGCGAGGGCGGCCGTGACGAGGACGGCGGTGAGAACCCCCAGAGAGAGAGGGGTTAAAAGGCGCAGTAGTTACAACTAGAGAAGGAGCCGCGCCAGGGGACGAGGTAGTCACCACTGGGGGCTTGGGGCTCGACCCAACCACAGAGGAGGGAAGGGAGCCAGGGGAAGGAGTCAGAGAGGCCAAAGGAGGAGCAAGGTCGGGGCCCAATGCAGCGGAGGCTACAGAGCCCGGTCTTCCAATACGGACCGACTCGGGGTCTTGGTCGCCCACCCCACGAGCCTGAGAAGGGAAGCTAGAAGCAGCCGAAACAGGGGTTTTCATCGTGACGAAAAGAAAAATTCACTCACGAATGTGCCCCCACACCCACCATGGAGCCACAATTAGAGGCAGGACACCCAACAAGAAGCTATCGCCGATCTTGTCGGGGCCTCCTAGGGGTGCGTCGTGAGTATACGCCCCACAAACGCCACCTTAAGAAACCGACAGTCCGTCGAGATCGGGTTCAGTGACGAAGTGGGGATTGACAATAAAAGGTTCCCCTCGCTCTCGACGTCGGGTACTGCAGTTCTACGGGTGCATGAGTATGCCTCCTCAAGCACCCGGGCATCAAAATAGAAGAAGTCCATGGAAGAACCAGAACGAGCAAAAGGTCGGCAGGAAACGGCAAGCAGATAGGAGAAGAGGGGGGAGAAAAACGAAACAGAAGGAAAAGGAAAAGGTGCCCAGCAGAATTGGAGAGGACGGCAGCAGGAGCACAAGGCTAGAAAAGGACAGAGGACTGTCCGAAGGAGCATCACACTCCGGCAGCCGCCCACGAAGCCCCCACACGGCGACAACGAGCTGAGCGGGGAGGGGGTATAATCTTGATAAGCTAGTTACAAAAGTCAATGCACATTGTCACAACAATGGGTTCGAGACCGACCAAAAGTACAGTTTATAATTTAAGCAACTGACATATATGGAGGGCTAGTGTCACAATTGATATGTTTATCCTACACATAACCCCCCTCTCCCCCATCAAATGGGCAGCGGTGGATAGGTTACAATCAAGTCGTTTTTTGCGTTTTATTCAGAGATTAGATCTTATTGGGTGAGAAAAGATATTCATATTTTAAAGAAGGCTTCTTGGCTGATGCTCTCCATTGATGGAAAATATACAACCTTTTTTTTTTTTTTTTTTTTTTTTTGAGATATATACAAGAGTTGTTACATTCTTGTACCGCCACTAGTACGCGTAGCGTTTCGGGCAGGTCCTTAATCCTATGGTCCCTGGAATACGATCCCCTGCCGCGAAGAATCGTTTTTTCATCCAAGTACACATTTTACTGTTGAGTTAAACAGAGGCTACAGTTAAGGAATTGCGCCCAGTAAATCCTCCCCGGCCAGGATACGAACCCATGACAAAGCGCTCGCGGAACGCCAGGCGAGTGTCTTACCACTACACCACGGAGACTGCTACCTTTTGAAAATCAGTGTTAGTTTGATCTAGATATTGTAATTAACGAAAGTATTTATGTCATCAGAAAGGTAGAAAAATAGGCTACATTTAAAATCCTTTGTCATAAATATAACTGAAGTGAAAACGAAGATATATGCGTTTTGATAGTTACTTGATGGCTAGCTCTGAGAGTGTGAAGCCCTGCACACCAGCCAATAAATTGTATAATTAGTTTCCATATATTTTAATTAATCTTAAAAATCTATATGTCAGAAGAAAGGAAGATGTAGCCGTTAATGTGACAACATTTAAAAATATATATCTCTTAAGTTAAATAAATAATACCACCTTATCGCCTGTGTCCGGACACATGAAAACTACCTAGGTATCAGTATCCAGCCAGGCGGGGATCACAGGCTGCACAATACTGATAAATTATGTAATGCACTACTTGTGGTCGATCTCGAACCCATTTATGATGTGACGACTTAGAGTGAATTTTGTAACTAGCTCATCAAGATTGTAACTTGCTTAGCTAAATGAATTGTGGGGTTCGGTCCATTCATTTTCTTTATTATGCACCCCATAATACCCATTCCGTGGGCGGTGGTGTAAAGGATTACAGAGACACATAATCGGTTCAGGAACTGAACCCTCTAGTTCGTTTAGCTAAGCAAATAACAATCTTTTGACGCTAGTTACAAAATTATTAATGTACACATACTTATGCATACATGTACATACGTATACATATATACATACACATACATATTTAATCAACCAAACAAATACACACATCAGTAATCTTTTGTCACAAGTAATTCAACAAGAGGCTCACAACAGTCACTATAAAAGGCACTTTACGTCTATGAGGAGTCGCACAGTTACTAGTCTTGCTCCACACCCACCCAACTGGGCGGCAGCTTTACAGTCATGTGCTCCACACCCACCCAACTGGGCGGTGTTACGGCCCTCTCGGGACGCAACGGGGTCCTTACTCTGATGTTGTTAGAGGAAGATATATTGTATCCGTTCCCAAGCCAGTAGTGGCTATCAAGGGATGAGATCCGTGACGCAAGTAACTTAAAGGGAGTAGGGAAAGAAAGTTAAGAACTTAATATTATATAATGTCCGTCACCAATAAATAATATATAAAACGGTTACACAAGGGGGGGGGGGGTATTAACACTATACAAGGGGATTAATCCATAATCGTGGTCTTCTGCTGAAGACGCTGGTGCCACACCACTTGGTGCCGAGTCCTTGGTGCTTTCTTCGTGGCCTCACGACGTGTCCTCTGAGAATGCCGAGCCTACCCGGGCCACAGGTCAGCCAAAACACAGGTCCACTGGGGGCACCGCCGTGGAGGCCGTCAACCACACGTCCAGCTGGTCTGCTGGCAGGTACTGAGCCACCAAGGCTGGTACGGCCACTCCACGAACGATATAAGGGGTACGCCCTGGACAGGAGTCTCGTGTGATATCACAAATCACCCTCCTGTCTTCAGTACCCCAGTGGATGATCGTCTCCAACAGTCGGTCCCGGGTAAATCCTTTCACTGCCACTCCACTGGCAGGCTAACACACCAGAGTGTTCTTCCGGGGGGACGACGTCACAACAGCTGCAGCAAACTTCACAGTATGGAGACTGGCTGCCTCGGGTAGACTGACTCAACCTTCCACACAGTGGTCCCAGGTCGGCTCTGTAAACAGACACGTCATCAATGACTGGGACACACTAGAACACCTTACTTATGGGCCCGGGCACAAACACCTGACGTATCCGGTCCATAGATGGCGCTGTCGTCGGAGCACCACCTCACCAGAGGTCAGGAGCGGCGGTGTTGAGCGCGGAACCAGACTGGAAACTGGTCCTCGAGGCCAGTACACGCTGT